>NW_026623289.1:1652060-1669648 GCF_030028575.1 Malurus melanocephalus
CAATGACCCGCACCGCACGATCCGCACTGACCCGCACCGCACCGACCCGATTCGCACCGCACTGTCCCGATCCGAACCAGCCCGCACCGCACGGACCCGACCCGCCGCCCCTGCGCCCAGCTCCGGCTGCCGGCCCCACCACGGTCGCGCTGTTCGGACCCCGGGGAGCAGCTCCCGGCCGCCGCGGAGCTCCGAGCGGGGCACTCACAGGTGGCAGCTCTCCCCTTCTCCGCACCCCGCCCCTCCACCCGCACCCCCGAGTCCGGCGGAGACCCCCCGCCCCCGGYCCGGCTCACCAGCRGGGCAGCGAGGCGAGACGAGGCGGTAGCCGCCCGCCGCCCATGCACGGCGGCAGAGGGGAGCCGGCTGCTCCGTCAGCGCGTCCGCATCCTCCCGGGCCGGGCGCTGGCACCGCCGCCGCGGCACCTCCCCGCCCGCAGACCGGCCCCGCCGCCGCCAGCGCGGGGAAACCACTCCCCCGGCAGCGCCGGCGGGGCGGCGCAGACACGGCCCGGCACGGCCCGGCCCGGCTCGGCTCGGCACGGCCGCCCAGGGGAGGGGACACTTTCCGTGGACACGTGTGGGACCGCCGGCCTCACCCAGCCCCGACCCCTGCACGGTGCCGGTGTCACACAGAGCATCACTCGCGGGACGGAGGTCCCGGAGGGGTCATTCCAGGAGCAGCTCCCCCTGCCCCTTGCTTTGTTCGTGGGCGTGGGGCGGACACGGCTGTCCTGAGCCCTCGAATGTCGAACGCGGGAGGCACAAACTTTTTGGGGTTCTTTCTATAGGGTTTCTTTTTTGGGAAGGTGGGCRCTCCACATCGGGGTGAGTTTCCCAGCCGCATCCCCGGCCCGCGGCAGTGACAAGYTCTGTGTGTGCAGCATCCCACCAGCTTATCCCGAGGGGCTGCAGAGCTGGGGCTGGCAGGCAGTCTGTGCCCGGGCTGTGATAAGGGGCTCCCCCTGCCAGGGGCTCACCTCAAGCCCACTGGAGACAGGCTGTCAGGGGGCACCTGCAGCTCTGCTTGTAGTGGTGATGCTGGTGGCAGAGAACACCTGCAGTGGCACAAGTCACTGGTGGCAGCAGCCTAGGGAGCAGCGGTGGAGGAATGTGGATGTACAAAGCAGCACGGTCCTCCCTGCTGATGGCCATTCCTACGGGAAGCAGCGCACACTCAGGTGCTGAGGGATGCGAGGGGGGCCAAGATTTGCCTCCCTCCCTCTGCATGCCCAGCAATGGGAGCTGTGGGCTCAGCCTGCAGCCCTGCAGCCCCTGGGGTCCCCTCCTTGCCAGGCTCAAAGGAGGGATGTGCACCATGGCTGCTGGAACAGGCCTTTCCTTTAGTGCTCTTCCCAAGAGTGGCACTTCCAGCACAGCACACAAGAGCACGATGGAGCAGTGGGAACACCGAAAGGGAGACRGATGTCAACCTGGGGAGACCCTTCCAGTGTTTATTTTGTGTGAGGTCCTGTAAAACTAATGCCAGTGTGCATGGGTAGCACAGGGTGCATGGAGTATCCAGGGAAGGCGCAGCTGCAGGTGAAGAGGCAGCGATGTGTAACCTCTGCTTCAACCTTCTCTGCTCCGTCTAATATTGAGTTGTCATTAAATAAGGAGCTCGGCCTCCATTTCAGGGTGATTCATGCTTGGCTGGTGGGGGTGAAAATGTCAGCTGCTGCTGATTTAAGGGCAGAGACCGCCTGTTTCTGTGGGCAGTGATGGAAGGTAAAGCAGGGGGACAGTGCTGGCACAGCTGCAGTCAGCTCTTCATGCAYCTGGGATGGTGGATGAGAGGGATCTGTGCCCATGCCCAGCAAACCCATTTGGGAGTGAAGGCAGCTCCTTCCAAAGGATATATATAGATATGTGTACATTCTCTGCACAGGGAGTGTGTCTCTTGGGATTTTTCCAGTGCTGGGGTCATGGTTGTAAACTCCAACTCAACAGCCACCCAAGAACCAGTTTTGTAGACTCGCTTTGAGAGTTGCTCTTGAACTGTGAGCTTTTACACATTATGCGCTTTTTACACACTTCTTTTGCAAGTGTATATAAAACATAGTTATTGGCTTATCCTATATATTCAATGTGCAGCTTTAGTGTTCTGAGAATGAGCCCCATGTGGCAATGGGCTGCCCAATTGTTTCTGACAGTTTTGTTCCCAGACTCCTGAATTATTCTTGCCTGAGGACAGAACAGCTGCAAGGGGAGATTGATCCTGTGGGTGCTAAAACCAACTTCCCGATAACATCAGGATTGCAGGAAATCTTTAAGAAGCTGTCCCTGGGACCAGCAGCCCAGGAAGATGCTAGGGTGCATGTGTACCCTCTCTCAGGGAGGTATCCTATGAGAGAAGTACAGTGTACCCCCCTTGTGCAGTGCAGGGGACAGTGGGACAGGGCAGGATCTGGACACAAGGCTGGACAAGCTGCTCCACCATGTCAAACACAGAAACCGCTGCTGCTTCTGCTACCTGTATCTCAGGGCACCAGAACCTTGCAGGGAGGTCAGTGGGCAGAGTGCAATTCCTCCAAGGGAATTTTCCCTCTTCTTTCACTTCTACTCTCCATGAGCAAGTCCCCRCCTGTGCATTTTCCCAAGCTGCTTCACCAGGAGCTGCCAAAGGCAAGGTGGAGAGCAGAGACAGGCAGTAGAGACARGCTTTCTCTACTGTCAGAGAAAGCAATGGTTTAAAGCTATTTTRAGCTTTGTGGAAACAACAATTTATTTTGGTTTTGTGGCCCCAAGGAAAAGAAGASCAAGCTTCTGTCTCCACCACAGGATCTGTTTAGTCCTGGGTGGCAGATATGCCTCAGTGACACTCAAAGGCTACACCCAGCCCTGTGGGCACTGTGGGATATTCTGTCTTCTGTCAGCCCCCACAGTGGCCTGCAGAGTGTTGTGGGGCTCAAGATGTGTCCATGACAGCTAGAATAAACATTCAGAAGCAACTAACATCTGTCTGGTGCTCCCCAAGAGAACTTTGGGTTGTGTTTTCAATCCTTGAGGTCTCAARTGGGGAATTCACTTTGCTCCATAGGCAAGTTTATCCTCTGGGAAAGCAGAGAATATGGGTGGGATATCCTCTGTGTGGGACATCCTCCTGGAAGCCCCATGCTGGTAGTTTCTGCAGCCCACTGCAGTTTCTAAAACAAGGCTGTATGGCAAAGGCTCTCTTGAGGATGAGCAGGGTAAGTGCCAGTCAGCCAATGTTATTCCTGTGTAACTGATCTGAACACTACCCAGACTGAATTTAATTTCATGATTAATTATGCCAGGAGACCACAAGTATTGGATAGGTGCCTTTGTTAAATAAATCTCATGGAAATAATTACTGGCTCAAGAGAAGTGGGTTGTATTTTCAGATCTGGGTAAGACTGATGTGGGAAAGGCACTCACCCTGCACACCAAATCCAGATGAAAGCCCACAGCTGAGATACTTGGTGAGAAGTGCCAGTGCTGAGGCCAAGGGTGGCACCCCATGCACGTGTCACCTCTGAAATCTTGGGAAAAGGATCTGGGCAAGCCCCCACGTGCCAGCACTGGTACGTAAGAGGTGCCCCTGCCTTGAGCCTCAGCCAAAATCTGACTTTTTATTATGGCCAGAGGCACCTAGGTTGGATGTGCAATTTCCAGAGCTGGGTGTCCACAGCAGCACTTGCACACGTGTGCTCCATCTTGAGTATCTGCCCATAGAGCTGTGAGCAAGAGATGCAGCTCTCACCTTGCTTGYCCATGGCGTGTGCCCTGCTGTCCTCACACACCCTGACAAGTCAGTGCATCATTTGTGCAGTGGCAGCTGCCCATCTACACAGCATCTACACAGTGTGCATCTCTTACCACAAGCCTTCTTTGATATAGATTAAAAGGAGCCATTTTCTTTTGTCTCTGTTGTAGGGAAACGTCAGAAGCAGGGACAGCTGGCTCAGCTGAAGTGAAGGAGTCAGATGAATATGCATGAAGCTAAGGTATTATTAACCTTGTGAATTTAATGTTGTAAATTTGACCTTTCCTCTYCCAGCTCTCCCCTCTTTGTGGATCGCTGTCCCTCCTGGACACACCTCTCATTGTGAATTGTGAGATGTCACACCTCATTGTTCGCTGTGTATGTCACCATGTGAGTGCTCCGAGACAATTAATCACCCCAGTCCTGATTGAAAATTCTTAGTCCTTCAATTTTCTGGATGCATTCGACTGAGTAACGTCCTTGCARAGACAGGGGAAAGAAGAGTTTCCAATCCATTTGCAGATATGTGATTATTTTAAAAGCTGTTTTTGTGAAGCACCTCATAATACATAAGGTTTCATGGCTCCATATCCTGAGGGAAAACCCAGGCAGCACAGCTCCTCAATCCACAGGCATCCACAAGCTGGCCAATGGCGGGCTCAGCTTTCAAATCAGGCAGCAGYTAAAGGGATCAATTCCCTCCTGGGCATTTGGGTCAGAAAATCTGGTCTGTGGCTCTGTTTGAAGCAGGRAAGGTGAGGTGTATGAACCTGCACTGAGCATGGGAATCACAGAGGCTTCAGGTGCCAGGGTTGTTTGGGCTTTGGGCTGGAGAAATAATAAAGAATCACACCAAGCATTCTGATATTAAACAGCAAAACTTACTGGAAGGAGAATTACTTTTTTATTGAAAGACCTGCTGCTCCTTGGCTGCAGAGCTCCTACTCACACACCTTCCCCATCCTCCCTTACATGCTTTCCCTCTCCTCAGGCTTCACTCCCTAATATGCTTTCGAGGCCACACGTTTTCATTCCTTGCTGCTGTGCAGGGAATGTGGCCCTGCCTACCCCAGTGTGTCYGTGTGACACTGCAGGACTTGGTGGGATAAGATCTGCAGGGATTGCTCTAACAGAAGCCCCCACTCTAAATAGGAAATGTCCATTTCAATTTTTATGTGGAATGTTGGCTATCATAATGAGCTGCTATGTATTGGCCTAATTTCCTTCTCTGAATTTGGTCCCTTCTGGTGTTGGAGCAAGGTTTTATCTGTCTGAATCGCTGCACCATCATCAGACATGGCCTGTAGGCACGGGAGTGTCCTCCAACAGCCCATCTCCTCTCCTGGAGGCTTTGGTTGGGGGTATGGTTGCCATGGTGGTGGCAAGACAATTAAAATGGCTTTATAATCAGCTGAAGGTACTKGCTGTTTCCAGGATACTATATATCCTAATCAATCTGAGCTCCGACAGACCTTGGAGCAAAGCCAGATTCAATGACAGCACTTGGTGGCGTTTAATTTTTTTCTTTCTCCTCCAGCCCCCTAGTGTTAGCCRTCCTGCACGGGTTTGTAGCCGCAGTTCAAGGCGAAAAAAACCTCGACCTTTCTGGCCGTGATATCCTTCACCCTGCACCCTTTGATATGGGCCACGTAGCACACAAAATGTGTGAAGTTATCACATTCCTCTGCCCCTCTGACCTGCCAGAAGCTGAACTGGCTCCCTGGCATCGCCTGATGTGGGTGCTGCCCGGAATAAGGGATCTCTTWGTGGAAGGCTCCTCCTAACAGGCTGTGCTTCTCCCCTTGCCAGGCCATTCCCCGTGGGTGGTGGGGGCTGGAAGCAATATGTTGGAAGTCACACTGTATCCCAACAGCTTGGGATTCGGAGCTGTCAAGCAGTGGCTCATTGTTAGTACAACTTCTTCCAGAACGCCAGAGAAAGAAAAGGAGACTTGAAACTTTTTATGACCTGCTGACACATGAGTCTGGTAGGAAACTGACTGTGTATCTGGAGAAGTAGTGGAGGGGGTTTGGAAATTCACTGCTGCTGCTCATTACAGGGTTGTTTTTTCCTACAGGTAGCAATGTGAGCCAGAGGGCTCCTCCAATTTACGTCTGGTTGTTCCAGCTGGCTTACATGGATCTACTTTGTGGTGTAGGTGCTGCCTTGTGCTTGGTCAGCACTWCTCAGGAGAATACAGTATTTTTGTGAGGGCTTTTTTGTATTTTTGGCATGATTCAAGAACACTTGAATTGCCATTTTAAGTGAGTTTCTGACCTACAAGAGCCCTGAGGTGACTGTATAGTCCCAGGTAGGTGGCAGGGCCAGYTGTGTCCTGCAAGTCTGGATGAGTTAGCAATGTGAGACTACAGGATGGCACAAAATGCTGCCYCTGACTGCTGATACTAAGAGAATGTAGCTCAGGGCTGCTCTGCGTGGCACTGGGCACTTCCCCAGCACAGGTGCTATGGCAGATTTCAGTTTCAGGGCTATTCTKCATTTTATGTTGACACTATCTAGCTCAGTGTTCTTAACTTTTTCTTGTATCCTCACAAGCAGAATGCCTAAAGTATCAACAACTATCAGTATTAAAATAAAATTAAATTGAATCGAACTTAGGTTTGTGGCCCTGCTTAAATTTTCTAGAGCTGTGAACACTGCTTTGGAAACTGCTACGTCTTTGCAATCAATCAATCAATCAATCAATCAATCAATCAATCAATCCCATGCCATCAATCCCTGTTCAGCATTTGCTTTGGATGATCAGACCTGGCACTAATCTGAATTTCTAGCATGCCCATAGATTTGCTAGCTCTTCACTCTCTGTTGGGATTTACCTGATCCCTSCATCTGTAAGAGTCTGCCAACAGCCTCCACTTCACAGAAGGGGCCTTCTGCCCCAGCAAACACTCCTGGCATCTGCTGAAACGACAGATCTGGAAGCATTAGSCTGCTCCATCAGTCTTCAGGTTAGAAGGTCATGAAAGTCCCCAAAGCATACCAAAAACCTTGTTTGGAGACTGTTTCTCCCTTAAGGAGCTTGCTACCTTCAACACTCACTCCGTGACCAAAGTCAACAGCTCGAAAAAGCCCTAATTTCCAAAGATAAGCAATTTCACTATGCAAATGAAAAGTTGCGGGTTTCTTTAAAGGCTCTGTTTGAACGTATTTTTTCTATGACTCCCCCTTGACACCATTAGGTCTTTCTGGCAGCTCATTTTGGATGATTTTGTTTCAAAATATGTTTAGAAGCTTAGGTTCTAGAGAAGGATAATAATTATCCAACTAACAATGAACTTAACCAACCACCCGAGGAGCTGGAATGATTTACAGCTTTCAAAGGAGCTGATGCTAGCTTGCCTTTTGTCTTTCCACTTAATGCCTCTCTAATATTCTTCTCTGGACACAATGCCTTTATGAACTGTTTTTTCTCCATTTTTTCTTCCTTCAATAGAATGCCAAGTCCCTCCACCACCTAATTCTCTGCATACAAAAGAAGATTTAATATCCTCTAAATGACTATAAAGAACAAACCTACCAGATGGCAGACTTCATTGCTCAAGGGGGATGCAGGCTGCTTCTCTTGGAGAAGCATTTCAATGTGGTTTTGAAAGAGATAGTCATTAGATGTATTCATATTTTCCTTAGTGGGGTGCTGTGATATAACTCAGGAAGGTGCAAGAAGAAGGAAATACATTTTGTGATCCAACAGAGGAAACAAACAGAGCTGCATGAGATGCCTTTTTCGGAATTTCTTGAGTCTCTCTGAGAAACATGTTGACTGTGACCTTGAGCATCTCTGCAGAAGTTTTGAGATGTAGTGTGTCGATGCTATGTATAATTTTACAAACTTGAAAAAAGGTTTAAAAAAGTTACTAGAATTCAAAGACTCCTTCTCCAGATTTAAAACAAGGATGTTGCTGGCATATAATCAATGCTCCTCAGGAAGAGACTGTTCTGCTTCATTCTCTTTCCATTTTTCCTATGTCAGAAACTGACAAGATTAGTTGATTAAAAAGACTTCTTTAAGAACAAATGTTTGCATCTCACTTATTTTCCAAGTATTTGGCTGAATAATTCATCTGACACATAGCTAAATCATTTATCTTTGTARATTATCTAAGAAGAGATCACAATATTTGTGCATGGACCTATTGCTCAGACTTATTTGCTAAATAATTTATTGGAATAATCTGCACTTTGTGTCTCATTCGTGGCCAATTCCTTGAGAGATGTTGATATTCTGATGATGTGATATGTTTCTGTTCCCAAGTGGGTGAGTGTAACTTTCTGGAATTATTTTGTGATGTAAGTGGCTGTTATTATGAGTCTGAAATGTGTTTTCACGCTAAATTCACACTTGGTGAGTATTCCTTCCAGAAAATGTGTTCCCTAGGATAACTGTGGAAAGCAAACACAAAAAAAGGAAAGAACACAGTCAAAGCAAATCCATAAAAAGATTYAGATTCACAGAAATGTGTTTGCAGGACACACTTATCTTTGCTGTGCAGCAAGGTGATGAAGAAGACCTCAGGTTTACAAAGTAGGGATGGTTATATGCCAACCAGCTACGTATCCTGTATGGACAGCTTGAAGGATGATCTGCAGCCAGAGCTGCTGCCAAACAAACATGACCCACAGTCCCTTGTGCTCTCCTTGGGATGTAGGTTACACAGCAGAGCACCGAGCAAAGCAAAGTGTAGCATTACMTATCAGATGAAGGAGAAAAGATAAAAAGGGCATATTAATGGAGTGGCAACAATCTTGGTATTAAGGATGAAGAAAATAGGGTGTTTTATGTGTCTCCAAACTGACACAGTAGCCTGTAGTAATGGCCACTACCTGATACTTTGAAAGCAGGAGAAAAATTTCCATCATGATTTAGTGATCAGATTTCACACTGAATTTGGAGATCTGATCTCCTTATCTTTGCAAGTGCTACTGGGAGACCTGCTTGGTAACAAGAAAATAATTCAGCCTAACAACAGTGCATTCATCCTGGTGCTGTGTCAGGCAAAACCCAAGCGTTTATCTAGAATATTAATTCTCTACAGACCTTTGCTTCAAATTGTGTTTGCTGTGCACCAGAGTGTATTTTAACATAGCCAGAGAGAGGCCTTACTCTCACAGAAATTCAGCTGAATTGTGTTTTTCCTCACCATGAAAAAGGAGATTCAAATAATATGTCTGTCACAATATAATCACATAGCTCCATGGGGAAAAACAACTGGTCTGGATTTAATCACAGCTACCAATAGGGAAGACAGGTTGCATTTTTCTCCCTCTCTAATACTCACACATATTTAAGGATGTCATTGTGCCATCTACAGAAAATATATTGACTTTTTTAGAGCTTTGGCCACGTCTCTATAGGGATAATGCTTTTCAGTACATAAATACATACATTGTGCACCCCACATCAAACTCCCTGGTGCACCCTGCTTATTTATCATAGTATAAGGTGCTTCTCTTGACAACCCTTGTGCAAACAGTATTTTCTCAGTACTTAGGAGATATCCTGAGGTCCAGTGGTCCCTTGCTCTGTTCTGTACTCTACAAATTTATTGGCAGTAATTTGTGGGATGCCTTTCCAAAACTATAGGCATACTGGTCTGAAGGCGTTAGTGTATTAAACCGCCAAACTCCCGTGATTCACATCCTTTCCTGACACCCATTAATGTTCCTGGCACCATTTTCAAATTACTATTTGGCAGATGGAGGATATGCTGCTAAGTGCTATGATTATGAGATCCATTAATACAGACGGGATTATGCACATGCATTTGTAGTTGGGCAAGCAGAAGGATTTACATMTGGGGTTTCTGAAGACACTGGATACTGGGGTGATACAGCTGTAGGGAATGATACCAGAGGAAGGTGAGACAAAAATTTGGGAAGAAGTTACATGAAGCAGTTTTACTTGCAGAAATTTTTGTTTCAGGGCCCACCTAGGCAGCAACAACTGGTGAGAACAGGCAGTAGTTCAGAACTGGATGGTCACTGCCAGTGGCAAAGCGTTTGGATGACAAAGAACAGTTAGATCTGTGAGCAGAGCCCAGAGCTACAAGAGAAGAGATGAATGTGCCCATCCAAGTGGGCAGCCATGCCACCATYACCTCTGGCATCTTAGTGCTGATCACCAACTGGGCTTGGGAATCAGCTACAGCAAATGTCCCAGGGATTTGAAATGGAGAAGTTTCTGCTCTGTCATGTCAAAAACCTGGAAATGTGCAGTAGCTGGAGCTGGTTTTAAGGGTTGTAAATGACAGACACATGTACCTGGTCTTTTCCAGCAGGACCAGGTATTTTCCATGGGTTTTCAAGGCTGACTGATCACTATAAAATATTCACAGAYAGGAATGGGAAGTGGAAAGGTCTGAAGATGTGTTGTGCAAAAAGCCAGATCTGGTTGCTGGAATGGAAAGGGACTATTTGCATCTAGAGAAATGAGCATTATGGTTCCTCTTCTAGTTGTGGGCATCTGGACTGTGTGTATGCTCTGATTCCCTGGCCAAGGCAGCTCTTTGTTAGTGGTTTCAGCATGAAGGAAGAATTCAGCTTTTTGCAGAGTGGTTGCAGATGATCASTGGCATGTACTTCAGTGAGATGGATAGGAGGGAGGTGGTACTTCATGGGAAGGGTGGGTGTTTCTCATCATGATACGCTTCATGTGATAAGTGCCTGCAGCTTTTTTGCACATCCATAAGAAGATTTCCTGAAGGAAATATTGGAGGAGGAATGTGAGTGGGAGCAGGAGGAAGAAATTTAATGTTTTAGGCAGATGGGGAAAGCAAAATGACCAAAATAATCATGACCACAACATACTGGATGTTTGGTATGCTGAGGACAGAGAGTGAATTTTGGCCTATGAATGCATCGTAACCAAGGAAATGTCTTGCACTTTGACGTATTGATAGTGTGTGGGCATGATCTGTCATTTAGGGGTTGAGCTGGATCTACGTGACCTTTTCCAGTCAAATGCACCAAAGTGAATTTGAGTGAGGAAAGTAGTACATGATGTGTTGAATAAAATCTCAAAGACTGCATGGAGGAAGCACACGAACAGAAGAGCTGTGAATAAGAGGCCTGCTTGGACCAAGTACATACAGGATTACAGAAAGGTGCCAAAGTGGTGCTGGCAGTAATGAGAGACCCAGGATGGTGTGTGCCTTGAGTTCCATGGGATTCTCCATGCCATATCCTGTCTCCTGAGAGGTTTATCTCCACAGTGCCCATACAATCCTTCCTTCCAGGGTACCTCATTCCCATTCCTTGGGASTACCTCTGGAAGTGCCATCTCCCTGCTGTCTCTGCAGCCCCTCTGCCAGGGTACATTCTGCTGGGATGCCCTGGCACAGATCCTCTCCCAATTTTTTTCCCATTCAGGTGCCTCTCAGCCTCCCTCTGTAATTTAATGCTTCTTTTCACACAGGTTGCATGCTACAAGTACTAAGGGACATGACAAAACATCTTAATGCTCATTGTCCGTTCTCAGTTTCTATGGCAACCATGATAAAACACTTCTTTTCCCACGTTTCAGGAATGCCATTCACCTTTCTCCCCACTCCTCATTCCCCTCAGGAGGAGGCAGTGCTCCCTCTGCTCCCTCAGGGACAGAGCCCTGTGGCAAAGGCTCAGTGCTGCCCATGCCTCCAGGGGCAGGGCATGGGGCAGCATTGGGCAGCTGGTACATCATCTTGTCCCAAACTCCCAAGACCCAAACAGGTCTTGCCTGAAGATGCAATGATCACTCCAGGACCTCACCAGGAGCCAGCTTAGCTCTCCTCATGCCTGCAGGAGTGGAAAGCAGGAGGCAGCCATCTCACAGAGGASTATCTTTGCCTTGCAGGGGCATGCTGTGCCATCTGGGCTTTGATTTCCCTTACACAGGACCTGCAGAGTAGCACAAGTACACTGCAAATTAACTGAGTTTCACAGAGGTGTTCCTAAGCACTTCACATCACCCTAAAATCTGCTTGCACCTTGGTCAGCCTTGGGAGCTCAGCAGGAGATCAGTGCTGACAGCTCATCTTAATCAGCTGAGTGAAATAATGAGCTTGAGAACCTTTCCTAKAGAGTTTTCCTGCCTGGGTTGTTTTACTGTTATACACATACTGGGCTCACAGTGAGCCACTTACTGTGGGACAGTTACTACACGGATCTATCCCCTAGACAGTCAGTGTACAGAATGGGGAGTGGTGTGATCCAAGGTTGGATGATATTCACTAACATTAGTTGGATTTTCACTCCTCCAGTTTACAAGTAGTTCTTTGGAAATGAGCCTGAGATCCCTAGATCTGTTGAAAGAAAGGGATTTGAAGAAAAACTTCAAGAAAAGGGCTAAAGAACGGTCTGGTTATACAACTAATTCCACATCGTGGCCATGAGCATCTAATCTATCTCCCAGCCATTCCTATCACATCTAAATAGACCTGTTGTAATGAAGCATTGAGAGGTGAAAGACGGGGTTAATGTACTGGTCTGTTACTGCTGAAGGTATCATTTACAATTTGATGGAGGTCACACAGGAAAATAAGCATGGTTGTCTCAGTTCATTCTTCAGGGCATGTCCAATGGCTCATTTTCCTGAAATCTGCAGGTTTTGCAATTGTTAAAAATCTGCATATTTTTGATATTGAGAGAGGAGATTGTAATGAACCTGTTATGCAGGCAAAATAACACATCTRTACCTCTTGCTTTTATTTAACATTGTACCCTTATTACCTGGGGTTTCCTCTTCTGGTGAGATCTGTTTTCCCCCTCTCAGATAAAACAAATAATAGCTACCCAGGGGCCTGTGAAATGTATGAATTGGGCTGAGTTGGAAAGGGCAGCCCAACAGATATGCTGGATGGGGCCAACGAGCAAGGTGAACAGATTAAGCTATATAAATATTTAAAGAGCTGTAATTAGGGCTAACATGGCCTTGCTCCCAAGGTTTATTATTACATGCACATGGCAGGAAAGCAACTAATCAAGATCTTTCTCYCCTTGTTTTTTCTCATGTTTTTGACAGAGTGTTTTTCACTGCCTAAGGTGTTCCTGGCTGGCACTGCCTCCCTCAGAGGGGGACAGGAGATTTGTCRTGGCTTTCTGTGAGAGCAGGAAAAAAAACCAGAAAGCTTTCAGAAAGAAGCAAGGGGGAGATGTTTTCCCTCACCCAGGCATCACCCTGTGTTGCTGGGGTCTGTGGCAAGCAAGCAGAGTTTCCCTGCATGGTCAAAGCTGTCAGCCAAAGCCCAGCAGGACTTGAGGAGCTCCTGCTGAGGACGCCAAGTGTCCCAGTGTCACAGTCACAAAAACTCCCTCCTCCTGTTGGGGTGCCTCCAACTTATCCTTGGCTTCCAGACCATATATTTGTGGCTCCAAGGCTCAKCTGTTACAACTCCCCTGGAGGCATGCAACCTCACAAGATAAAACCCTCCAGTTGATCCAAAGCACAGTATCCTCTCTGCTTAGCAACACGTGTTTCCATGAACACGTCGCACCACGAGGGTCGCTGCTGCCTCAACACTCTTTAGCTGAGCCTGGTGCAAGAAGGTCTCCTCCTGGGATGGAGGGAACAGTGACACAAGGGCCAGTGGGACAGCCCATGGCTGGGGCCTCCAGGGCACTATCCTGGGTTTCATGCTCCTCTCAGTGCAGCAGGAGCTCACCAGCTCAGTGCATCACCTCCAGGGAGGGAGAGCACAGCAGACCAGTCACTGAAGGAGAGTTGCCTTCTCTTTCAGAAGAGCACTGAGCTGTCATCCCCAGGAGAAGAGGGTGAGCAAAGGTCAGAGTTTTTTTCCCCATTGCCCATGGACAGACCTGGTGGGGAACAGACCCATAAGTTCTGTCTGAAGCACCCCATGGGGGGTTGTTCTTGGTGGGAACCAGCCCCTGCAGGGTTGGTGGTGTGGGTCAGGGCTCTAGGCACGCACACTCTCCACATTTTTAGACCTCCAGCTTTTCCAGACATAGCATTTTAATTATCTGTTTGTACCACTTTCCACCTTGCTCACGGCTCAGTTTGGATGACATTTCCATTGAAAAAATCTTACTGGTCATCTGACCAAAGAGAAAGACCAAAAGAAGGAGGCAGCAGAGTGGAAGGGGATATGTCCCCATAGAGTCAGGAAGTTGGTGAGCACACCTGGGTTGAACTGGCCAGCACATTTCTCTGGAAGTGGCCACAGAACAAGAAAATGCACATACAAGCACAGGGGAGGGGAAAAAAATAAATAAAGGGAAAAAAGAAAGGAAAAAAGGTTGTTTGCTGCCCTACTCTTCCCTGTGGCTAAATTAATTGGGTCTTACTCTTGCCGTCTGTATGCCGGCAGTACTCCCACAGCACTGACTTTAATAGGAGTGCAGATTGCAGGATCAGGCCCACGGTGTCTTGGCAAAGACGAATAATAATCACTACATGGAGAAATACTGCAGTTTGCAACTCAAAGAACACTTTAAATCTGCTTAGCAATTTGTAACGCCCACAGTAGCACACTGTGTAAAGCTGCAGTTATGAGACAAATCACTTTCCCATTAAGCAYGGCTCCAGGACGTGCCTTATGGCAGCACACAGGGAGCAGGGAGGGATGGAGGGGAGGGGAACACTGTATGAGGTGGTGCAAGAAGCCAAGAGGTTTGCTTTTTCCAGCAGCAGCTGTGTTATCCCTTTATGGTTATTTTCTGGGCTCACAGCAATTAATCCCCATACAGCCTGACTCCAATGTCCATCCATCTGTGGACTGTTGTGCCGCCTCTCACATCCAACCATCTCTCAGTACTGATCACTTTCCTTCAACAGCGAGCCTGAGAAAAGCAAATTATATTAATCTTTTCAAATTACAGTATTTTTCCCAAGTCCAGATCTCAGTGTTGTTTGATGAAGTCTGACCTGGTCACCCAGTGTTCTGCCAGCAKTTTTCTGACCTCACCTCTGCCTGAAACATCGCTCTGCCATGCAAAACACAACAGTGGGACTATAAGAGCTCATTTTAAGGGCCTTCCTCTTTCAAACTTAAGCCTTTGATATCMTGCTGATCTTCTGGAAGCAGAGAAYATCTCCAGATGCAATGTGTCCTCGTTTGACTTGGGGCTGTTTCACACTAGCACAAGACACTGAGCTGCTCAGGGCAGTAGTGAGTGGCAGATCCCAGTCTTAGCCACCACAAACTGGTATAACTGGAGGGTTTAACTCATCCTTGCCAGGTCTGGCCCTTTGGTCCCCCACACTGTCCAGTTGATGAGTACATAACTTGATGAGTACAGGAGGATGACAAAAAGCACCGGCAGAGACAACACCTGAACCACAACAATCAGTGGCAGGAGGCCACTTGCAACAAATTCTTCACTGGAGGCTTGGGCACGGTGATCTGGCTCTGAAGTGCCATGAGAGCAGAGTGGCCTGCTGAGCACAGATCTTTTCTGAGAAAAGGGAAGACCTTGGACACACTGGAAGAAAATGGTTTGATATGCAGGGAGAAAGAGGACAGTGAGCTATCTTGAAGCATCTACACAAAAGTACAATGACATTTAAGCCTGACAAGGCTGGTGAGGAGATCCAGGCAGACTGGGGAATTAGACAAAACAGCCAGGGTCTCAGGGCAAGCTTTTATCTCATTCTTAGAGAAGGTGTTTGGAGACCTTGAATGAGAAAAAAGGGTAGCAAGATAAACAGAGCAGGCAGCTGAATCCCTCAAGATYTTAAAACAATGATCAAAGGAAAATGCAAATGAGAAACCTGCCCCCAGAAATTCAGAGGAAAAAGATTCATAACTCAGTGGTAGGAATCAGGTATTTGATGAAATCAGGTATTTGATGAGGTATTTCAGCTCCTCCAGGGAGCYGTCCCCACATTTGTGCTGTAGAGAGAACATGGGCAAGGCTTAACAGATAGGCCAAATTTCCTTCTGACTAGGTTATGGGAAATGCTGCAGATCCCAAGTGTTGGATCTAGGATGGCATGGAAAGATATGTGAAAAATAAGATGGCCAGGATGCCTGACCTTGCACCTGTCAGTCACTCAGGACCGAATACCCCAAACAGATCACATTTGATCATTATATTTTCAGAAATACCTTGAGGTTTCCCTATAGGAAAAGGGGCCTACAGAACCAAATATCATGTGCACAAAATACACCCACCCTCCTCCCCCATCATCATAGTGAAATTTGCCTCTCTTCTCTCCCTTGACCCACATATTTGCAGCAGGTGCTTTTAAACGAAGAACAGAAAATGAGGAGCAGCTGTTTGATGGCTACTGAACAGCCTGGGATGGCAGCAGCAGCCCGGGCTGAGAAGGATTAATGGGCAGCATGCACATGAGGAGGTCAGAGGTGGCAAATAAATGCAGTTTATCAGAGAGTTACAGAAATAAAGGAACGAATCACATCACTTGCATCACTATAGATGAGGTATAAATAGAGTTAATCAGCACTGAAAGCATATTAACTCAAGGAGAATTATTCATGCACTGCAGGTGTTTTCCCAATCTCTGTCCATGGAAGCAATGAGTGAGAGCAGTAATTGGTGTCCAGCCCATCTCTAGCCAGCAGCTATTGCCCCTTCTGGACTGAATTAATCTTCCAAATTGCTATGCTGCTTTACAACACATATTTCAACATAATGATCTTTTACTTATTATTATTTTTGGTAGCTTGTGAGTTATAGAGATTGATAGCATCCTTTGCAAAAGAAATAATGAATCCAAGGGGAACTGATAATTCATTGAACTTTTGAACTGCCTCCAAGTCACCTCTCCGGGACTTGAAAATTATGACGTATTATTTATTCAGCCCTGACTGTGCCTCTTTCAGTGTGGTAGGAAGCTTTGGGAATGTAATAACAACACAGGCTCTGAACACTTGCTGGAGAGAGCCTGGTACTAATTTGCCTTTCAGTGGGGGCTGTATTTTACCTTTGTAGCCACTTTTTAAAATAGCGATTTCTATGTGTCAATTTATCAGGGCAGCCTCTAGAGTTTCCCTCATGCTGAACTGCTGTGTCCCTGCTGTGGCACAGGGGATGCTCAGAGCCCTCGCAGGAAGGTTCACAGGCACTGCTGACCTTCTTGCTTCCTGGRCCAACACCGCCTCTTCCCACAGACTTCAGCAATACAAGAACAGATCCCCAAATGAGTGGATGTACCTCCTCTGGGCCCAGATCCCCTTGCAAGGTGCTCAGTTCTGCAACCAGACTCAGAGAAGTGCTTAAACAGAGGCTTAACACAAGCTTGTGCTCACCTTCCTTGGGAGTTTAGGGCTCAAAGGATCATCCCTGGGCAAGCCCAAGCCCCGTTTACATCCCGTGAAGTGACGAGGCGAAGATTTCTGTCGCTGCTGAAAAAGCAGCTTTCATCCACACCATCGCTGCTGAGTTTTGTCACCCTCCCTCCATGGTGTCAGGGAAGAAATCCTGTCTTTAGGGCGGCTGAAGGGACCATCCCCAACCCTTTGGYCCCTGCACCGGGAGTGGGGCCATGGCGACGGGGCTGAGGTGACACCGCTTTGCGAAGGCAAAGGCCCATTCCTCCGCACACCAGCAGGAGAAAGAGGGGCAGCAGAGGCATCCACCTGTGCCCCTTGTGTCAGGTTTTACCTTTGACAGCACGGGTTGCCTACAAAACCTCTCCCGCAGGTATTCACGTGTGTAAATGTGTTGTGAGGGGCCGGATACCCCGCGAAGGCCGGGCGGGACGCGGGGCTCCGCGGCGGACGCGACTCCGTTCCTTTGCTCGCGGCTCCCTCTCGTGGGCCTTTCCGAACAGCACAGCCCCGGCCATCCTGCAGCCCTGCACAGCCCCGGCCATCCCGCAGCCCCGCCCTGGGGACCCCCGGCCATCCCGCAGCCCTGCACAGCCCCGGCCATCCCGCAGCCC
>NW_026623289.1:1670117-1690040 GCF_030028575.1 Malurus melanocephalus
GGGACCCCCGGCCATCCTGCAACCCCGGGTGGGTGGGGTACACAGCTGGAGTTTGGGATGCGACACACCCGGCCTCGGGCATCGCTCTGGCTGCCAGGCAAAGAGCAGTAGTTTGGGTTTTCCAGGGTGTGTTGGCTTCGCAGCTGTGTTCCAYGTCCCCAACAAGAGGAGTCCCTCATGTAATGCTCCTGGCCTTCACACCTCAGCACCAGTTTTAGGGACAGGTATGCTTTCTCCCAAACAAAAAGAWCATTCATAATTGTCACTTCTCTGTCCTTCCCTGCATTTCCTCAAGCTGAAGTCTACAGTAGCTGTATTGCTGAATGTGTTGCTGCAATTCCTTTCACTGCTGCTACCCTGCATCCCKTGGGATTGAGCCTGCTTGTCCCTGCGGCATCCTCCATCTACCCTGCAACCTGCTTTAAATCTTCATCTAAATCTTTGGTCTGCAGCACTTTTAGAGAGCTGTCACCTTCCTCCTTGTTCTCGGCGTGCCTGCAAGCTCCTGTGCCCCTTTTTCCKCACTTCATCCTAGCTTTCACCTCCCTTTTCACCAGCCATGACCCTTTGCCTGCTTGGCAGCCCTTTCCCCTCTCTTGCTTCTCTCTGGACACCTTCTGCAGTGCTATCTGCCGGGGAGAGCAMGGCAGTCTGCCTCTGTCAGCTGACCTCTTCCTTTCATCCCAGGAAGCCAAAACACCTGAAAATGTGCTCAGTGTCCTTCACTCCTCTCTTTTACTTGTTTCCCCTCATGTTTTCATGTTTCAGTTCAGTGGTATCCCTTTCTCCAGCTGTAACTCATTCGGAGAGACAATGACTGACAAGCCATGCCACCCAAATCTGCGCTGATGAGGATCAGGATGTGACTGCAGCCCCAGGGCTGTGAATTAGGGTCAGATGCTTTGCTGCATGAACCCATGCCTTTCTTTCTCCCTTTCATCTGTTCTGTTTTATAAATATAAGCTGCCCAGTGCAGGACAATTTCTTAATCTCTTGTGATAAGGTGTCAGATTCAAAGAGGTCCTATTTTTTGTAAAATTGAAGTCTAAGGTCTGATAAAATTTGAATCTAAGGTCTTACAACAGCACAAATAATAATAGCAGCATGTAGCGCTTGTGAAATAATCCTTTGGCAAACTAGTATCTTGGAACTGAARTGATGCTTTCTAGTCTTTTTACACATGAAACACCCACAAGCCTGCAGCTGCCTCCAGGCCAATTTATTTCAATTCCACCTCATTTTCCTGTGAGATACTCCATGAGATTTAGTGACAGTATGTGACAATGGAGCTAGAAAAGGTTTTGGTGTAGAACAGCCACTGAGCCATCCAATATGCTTGATGTGCTTTATTCAGAGACATAAGTCACTAGGTACTGAAAATTTATGGAGAATTATACCATTTGGTGATGTGTCTGCCTTTCCCTTCTCAGTGGTTGAGTTCCTTTGGGCTTACTGGAGCATTTAGCAAGGAGAAGCATGCCCTGCCAGTCGATCCAAGAGTTCCTCTGCCTCAYGGTACAAAGAGTGTAAGTGAATTGGAAAGCACATGTT
Source organism: Malurus melanocephalus (assembly GCF_030028575.1). Lineage (NCBI taxonomy): Eukaryota > Metazoa > Chordata > Aves > Passeriformes > Maluridae > Malurus > Malurus melanocephalus. The sequence continues at coordinate 1,671,669 of NW_026623289.1, forward strand.
CTTTCTCTGTGAGAATAACTGTTTACATGTCACTTTCTCTGAAAATTTTGCAAGGATTGTGTATGTTAGAAATGTCTGAAGGCTTTGGAAAACAAAGCAAAGCTATTTTCAAATGATATCGTTCAGACTGGAGTGTTTCCCATCAAGATGGGGCTTTACTAGATAGCAAGGTAGTCCTCAGTTGACAGAAAAAAATAAAATCATTTTTGCCTTGACTGGTTTGGTGTCCCTTTGGTCTAATCATCCAAATCTCAGCAACACCAACTGCTCATGAGCTGTCCTGGGATCATGCAATATTTTGGGTTGGAAGGGACTGCTAAAGTTCAACCAGCACAGAGYASGCCATGTTGGGGGCCCAGGCTGCTGCCTTAAAGCACSGGCGTGGCTCCCATGGAGTCCATCTGCCAGATTCCCACTGCACTCTGCAGATGCTGGATTCGACCCTTGCTGTAACCAATGCTCTGAAGCACAGCCCCCTGCAAGGCCAGCAGCTGCCAAACCCCTTTCCTTGACCTTGTTCCTGATGCTATCCCCTATCACAGCACTCTGTGTGGCTCACACAGAGGGAAGGTGTGTGACATTGCTTTGCCAGTGTTGGCCAGAGACAGCAGCCACTCATGTCACTGCCACCTCCATCCTGGCAGCCTACAAGCCCCTTCCTGGCAATTCTTTAATCCGAGGGATAAATGCTGACCAGTGGCCTGGCTGTGCAGTCAAAGTTGGGGATGTGCTGCTAAATGAAGCAGCGTGTGCTCTCTGTCTGCCACTCCCTCTCCCCTTTGTCTTCATCAGGAATTATTTACTGCCCAGGGGCAGCGATGAGGGGTTGGGTGTTGGTCTCTCAGCTGGAGAARGGCCGCTGCCTAAGCTGAGCTCTGCCTTTTGATTCCTTTGCTGTTGGATCTATTTTTATTCCAGATGAGCAGATATTCTCTTGATGTATAATGGAAACGAGTGAAGACRTAGTTCGTACCCCAGGATCAGTCTCTGTGAATTCAGGCCTTTGATCAGCAGATGAAGGGGCAGACAGCAGGGGAAGAAGGGGACATCACAGGGCCGTAAGGGTCCTCAGGAAACCTTGGCCATCTTTGTGCTGTTTCCATCAGTGCAGGAAGGGGCAGAAATTTTGATCCTGCACATCAAAGTCAAAGGTGAAGGCAAGTAAATGAAGTTCATTCACTTCTCATTTAGACAGGAAGTTTGCTCGTTCCCCACCAGGTACCTGGAGTCCCAGGCAGGGTAAAGTGCTTATTTTTATTCACCACTCTAGCACTGATCCTGGYTCAAACACAGCTTACTTTTATTTTTTTTTTCTATTTATTTTTCAACTTAATATTATGTAAAATGGCTGAACAAAGTCCTCTCTAGCCTTTGCCCTGRAAAGGAAACCAGCTGTACTTAGGGGAGACACAAGCACATGCTTTCCTTGCCCCACAGCTGTGGGACTTTGTTGACAGCTRTGCACTGAGACCCCTTTGGTGGCACCTCTGAATCTAATGGATGTGAATGCCACCCTCACTGCACCTTGGGGGGCTCCTTGCTGCCTGTGGTTAAACTCCCCTCCACTTGTTCTCATTCACCACAAAACTTCTGTTAGAAAATTATGGGACTCAAGAGAGACCTCTGCAGTCAACAGGAAGATTTGGGAAGGGGTTCCTAGTAGCTGCTGAGCGGGAAGAGAGAAGTGTAACCACAAGCAGCAGAAGACCACAAATCAGGGGAAGCAAAGTGGCCAAGAGAGGACAAGGCAGGGTGAATGACTTCAAAACAGAGTCTGGGGTCTGGCTGGAGGAAGGCATCTGAGCTGAGAGGGAAAATGGCATGCATTACCAAAATTACCTTACCTCCCCTTTTTATACTCATTTTTWATAAATAATTTCCAAGGGCAAGGCAGAGAAAGTAAACTGTTTCAGCCTCCAACTGGCAAGCTGCAAAGCTGAACCATTAAATCCATAAATGCAGGGCTGCTTAGGGGAGCCGGTGGCTGCAAGCTGGGTGCCCTGCTGATCCCCACACCCAGGCTTGTGCTCACACGTCCGATTGCACGAAACTAGGAGTGGCAGCGTGACTTGGTCTGCAGCAAACCTGAGTGCTGGAAGCTCTGACACTCCCCAGGGACTCAGGGCTGCTGATTTAGAGGAGCGCTTGATGTTAGTCAGTCTGTAGAAGTCCAGTTACAGGCAGTAATGTGGCATCTTATTGCTCAATTAATTCATCTTATTTGTTAGCTCTTATAGAGGGAGAAAGATCCTGGAAGGACATAGCCTCTGACAGGCAGGAGACAGCCAGAAGCCCTGCCAACACAGTTCCTGCTGCTGCTGCAGCTACACCACAGGGCTGTGGTTAACATCCCTATCACGGTTGGAGGGCACGGTTATGGTCTTCTGCTGCAGCAAGCAGGCTCTTCAGCACTAAATTTGGATTTAAGGGTGGGGAAAATAGCACTCTGGAAAGAGGGTTCTGGCTGGAAATAATGGAGAAATACTATCACAAGCTCCTGTCCCCTCCCTGGGCTGCTGCTGCTGGGGTGATTTATGAGCTGGTTTATAGACTGAGACATGCAGGAGTGATTGCCTGTTCCTCTGCAGTGCCACGCAGGCTGCAGCCAGCATCAGCTGAAGGGTGGAACACGCTGCTGTGCAGTCCCCACGGCTGGGAAGGGACAGACCCCCACTCCTGACCCCCCAGGGACCCACCCTGGGGTCCTCCTCCTGGGTAACATCCAGCAGTCACAGCAGTCATCTCCAGGCTTCTCACAGGTACTCAGGGTTTGAAAAATCATATTCACAAGGCATCTGCAATATTCAAGGGGTCAGAGTGGCAAGGATGCTCCTTTATAAATCAACTGCAGCTACTAGCTACATCTTCCCAATCAGAGTTCCCAGGGAAAAAAAAAGGCTTTTTGTCTGGAATTAATGTTTGAGAGTTTGCTTTATAGTTCTAAGTCAATATCTTTAAATGCTTTGCAAAAGAGCAATGGAAGAGAAAAGCTCTGCAAACTGCCCATGCATATTAAAAGCCTCATCCTTCAGCAGTCTAAAGCCAAGTAATAATCCACTCAGCTCTCACTTATTTCAAGCTTGCTTTTAAAACAAAGTCATCAGAATGTTTGGAGGCATTCCACAGTCCAGTATCTCTGACTGAACAGGTCATGACCTGCAAACTTTCCCAAGGACCTGTGTGTGGCTGATGTGAACATTCCAACCTCCTGTCACTGCACAGGGCTGTGTTTTGGGATTGCAACCTGTTTGGGCCAAGGACATCTTATGGCATCAGCTCAGTAGCATTTTGTTCCTGTCTTGCTTTGCCACAATAAACATAATCATTACAATCAGCATTATCACCCTAGCTATTTATTATTGTTATTTGACTTACAATGATAATTTGCATTATTGCATGAGAGCTTCTTTCTATTCCAAGCAACTACATTGGATCAGGAAGATCCACTGGCAAATGGGCTGCCCATTTGAACTGATTCCCTCTTCCTAGCAATGGCAATGCTGGTCCAGCTGACACGTGGAGTGAAGGCCTGCCTGCTGAGGACATCAGCAATTTCCTCAGCTGTGTGTTTCCTCACTTCACTTACCCAGTAAATGGATTTTCAGCAGGAAGCCAAGGAACAGGTAGGCTTCTACCCGAGCCTGCTGCAGTTGCAGAAATGTGAATGGAGAGATACACCAAAGCCATGATAAAAACCAGGGAGTTGCCTGGGACAGAGACAGCCCCCAGGCACGGGAGAGCTGGAGGAACAGAGATTTCTTCGCCCTGGCTATGCAGGGCTGAAGGAAGGGGAGAGATACCTGTCTCAGGGCAGTGCTGCTGTAGGGGCAAAGGGAGAGGGCTGAGGTAAGATGTCACCATGCCCTCATTTACCTCATTTATTTGAAAGGGCAGCTGATGACAGAACAGCGAAGAACATTTTTCTGTTACTTTATAACTGGTTTCCATGGAAAATATTGTGCCACGGGGGAGTTTATTAATTCAAGACAGCAAAAAGCTGAAGAACCAGAGGATCTGAGTAGCAGGATCGSGAAAATGCAGGTCAGGGACTATGCCTGTACCTTACCGGTGGGCTTCGTAAACGGTCAGCGTCCTTGTACGTTCATACCCCAGGCTGCACGGCTGCCACAGACAGACTTTCCAGCAGGCTACATTGACAAGGCGGCAGGTGTTTTTTTATAAATCTTCACCCTTGCAAAGGTCTCTCCTCCAAAATCACCCCTCGCGGCCCCTCTGAACTGCCGGCACCTCCCTCAGCCAAACCCCGAGCCCCCGGCATCCCGGCACGGCTCCGATCCCGTGTCACTAGAGGGCACTCGGGTTATTTTTTCCACCAAGCCTCGAGTATTAATATTCATCCCATGCGCCGTTCTGTAGGGGCGGGTTGGCAATATTCTCTTACGGCAGCAGAGGGGTTTTTTTTCAGCTGTTTTGCAGGGAGCGGGAGCGATCACAAAGGCAGCTCGTGTTTTCCGAGGGGATGCCACAGGCACGGCCGGGATGCGTKCGCGGCGTGGGCTGCTGCGGCCGCCATGCGTGGGACCGCGTCCCGCCGCACTTCCCGGCGATTCTGGGGGAAAAGATGGGTCCTGGCCCCGCAGGGTGTTCAATAAAGTGTGGACTCACAGCCTTCCGGAGCTCAAAATGAAATAAGAGCACTGACACATCTGAAGTTAGATGCCCAGTGAAGGATGAGCTGGTAGTGTGGGCTTTTGTTTCCTGACTCTGCAGCAGATTGCTAATGCAGCAGAGAACACGCTTCTTTAGAGCCTAGAAAGGATCCTTCAGAAAGAGACGTGAATCGTGATCTGCCTGGACTGAGGGGTTGCACTGCATGACTTGCTTGGATTGTTTTCTCTCCCTCTATTTCGACCCAACACGAAGGCTCCTGGTGTCGTGTCCTGCCTCTGGTGTCCCCAGCGGAGCAGAGGATCCAGCCACTGCCCACACACTGTCCTGAGTCAGAGCAGCAGCAGCTTCCCCAGCTCAGCACCATGCTCTGCACTCCCCAGCTGCAGGATGCACCACACCACACCTGCCCACCTTCTCCTGCCCACAGCACACACAGGACACCATGGGCACACGCCCCAGGAGCAGCCAGCAGCTGGCAGGGGCGACATTTCCAGGGAGCAAGGGTGTGACACAGGCACATGGAGGCTCACAGCTCCTGGGTTTTTCCAGCTGGTCGGATCCTCCCTGACCCGGGGATACACGACCTGTGGCAATTTCCCTGATGCCTGCTCCACCAACAGTTGGAAAGCAAAGCCAATGCCACGGGCTGTTGTAGCTGGCACACTGCAGTCACAGAAGAGGTGGTCTCGCTGTGACCCTCGAGCCTTCGCCAGCAGCAAAGCACATGCCTGTCTCTGATGAAGCAAATTTCTCTCTCACAAACCACATCTTATTAACAGTAATTCTTTCTAAGCTGTAACTTGTATTCAAATTCGAGTATTTTTCCTTATTTATTGCCACTTTATTTGTGCTGGAGTAGCAGCTAGAGGCTCTGATTGGGACCCCCTCGTGCAAGGCATAATGAAAAGATGGTCCCTGCCCCAAAGAGCTTCCGGTTTAATTACAGAATGAGCGACAACAGATGGATGCCCCATACAGACAGGGAGGAGCACAAGGTAGCAGGGAGACAATTATGATTAGCTTAATAAACCATGGTCACAGTACAGCAGCTGCCTGCCATTGTCACTAATTGTCACTCCAATTGCTACGGAAGAACTCTTTCAGTTTAATCCCGAATTGTTCTCTGTCGTCCAGGGGGTGAAAACCCAGACATTTTCCAACACTTTGTATCTCAACTCTCTCCGAGAGAGCCTGAGAATGCAGGGCACATCACCCCAGCAGTGGTGCTTTCACAGGTACCTCCCTGCCCCTCTTTTCTTCCCACATGGCCGGCCCTGAGACATGACAGCTGTTTCTGTCCCCTCCACTCCTGTCCCTGCCTGGTTTTACCATAAAATGGMTGGAGGAGCTACAGATAACCATGCTAGCAGGAGTGCAGACACAGAGCACCATGCACCCAGCCCACACAGGAGTGAGCAGCAGGAGGAAGTTTTGCTGCTGGAGGTCTGGCGCTGTTCAACCACAGCCTGAGGGTCTAGCCCACCTTTGTATTTTTCTCTGTCTTTCTCACCACCATGACTCAGCTACATGTAAGTGCTCACTCCCAGCATCCCTCCTGTGACACTATGACTGTTGCAGTGTCTGACCAAATTGCCATCCCTTTTGTGACTGAAGTAACAGTCATAATTTAAGTGGCATTTAATTGAAAACTGCTCCCCTCTGTAGCTTTCTTTTCTATCTATTTTYTATGTATTTCTGTATATTTTTTTTCTATGTGTTTCTGTGTCTACTTCCAGATTTTGACTGCTTGGATTCACATTTGAAATATTTCCGGGCATCGGGCTTGTCTGTGTCACACACAAATATACGTTCACATATGGCCCATTTTTCCATGCCCAGAGAGGAGGAGAAGTAGGGGGCACATCTGGCCACCCAAATTGGATTTCTGCTATGACTGAGCCCCAGTCAAGCAGAGAGAGTCTCAGGAGACTGATGCTGCTTGTCTGAAGCCCGGACCCCACCAGGCACAGCTGCCCTGCCTCCTCCATTTCTACAGCCACTGGTCGTCATCCCTTCCTGTGCATGGGCATGAGTCCTTGCAAGGTGAGTTGGCCATGAGGTGCTTGGATCATCCCATCTCCCTTCTCCACATCTGCCCATAGAGTGGAATTAATGGCATATAGTGCCTGCTGGGTTACACCCTGACCTTCCAGGGTCTCTACTGGAGCAATGAGCTCATGTGACCGTGCCAGTTCTCGGTAGTGTCTCCTAGGAAGGAGCAGAGCTGTCAGCATTGCCTCTGTTGGCTGCAGAGGTCACTGTGTTCCAGGGACCTCAACCCATGCTCTCGCCCTTCCAGGGGCTTGTTTTAGCTTTGGTGTCCTTTGCCGCTCTCCTCAAGCTGAAGTAAAAGGTGCCTGTGTAGAAAGCATGGGCTGGGGAGGGAGAATGCCCTGGTCTGTACCACAGAGGGCACAGCCCCGAGCTCTCCGGGTGCTTCCTGCAGACCAAACCTGCTGCTGCAGTGTGGCACAGTGACAGCCAGCCACAAGGAACAGCAGCTGGGCTGGTGCCTCCTGCTTGTGCTCAGAGACTTCTCCAAAGCAGGACCATAAGGCTGCTTCAGCCCAAATAGCCCATGGGGAGCCTGGAGAGGCTCTGGTGGCTCCGGTGAGCAGTGGGCTGCAGCCCACCCCCACTTGCCGGCGCAGTGTGCCAGCCATGCACACCAAAACTGCTGGCTGCCAGCACTGTATTGTGACATGCTGTGCCAGAGGCCTGGAGAGAAGGGGATGGCCAACTGACCAGGTACGATGGACCCTGGCCAGCTTTGAGGGAACAAAGTAGGAACACTGCACCAAAGCGAAGGTTAAGCTCATGAGCACTGCCCACCTGCCAAGAACCACCAGCAGGTGCTGGGCAGACTGGACTGTGTCCTGCCTGTGAAAGCCATTTCAGGGTACTTCATTGACTTTGTAAAAGACTAMGAAAATGTTTTCTAAAAGCAAGAAATAAGTTGCTTGTGCTTTGCAACTCAGATCACTGTGCGTCCTTGGATACTCACATCAGGTCAAGCATGAATAAATTGTACTTGCTGCTTTCCTAGATATATTGCTTTTGTTGGAACAGCAAACTGCCAGGTTTACTAGCAAGCTGAAGAAAATCTCTGGGGTTTGGTTTATATTTTTATCCTGAGCACTAATAACTTGTTATTTATTCCACTATTATTAAAAAAATATATTAAAATATGCGAAGATTTTGTGGCAGCTACTGCTGAATCATTGCAAAGTGGAAAAACTCCTTCAGTAAGAATTAGCCCTTCACATTTTTTAGCTAGGTTATCTGGGGTTGCATTTCTTTCCTTTTCCTACCTGGTAACTATTGACATGACAAGTACAAGCAAGGAACAAGAGAAAGGGTAAATGTAAATTTCAAACAAAGCCTTCTGAGTTGAAATGTGGTAACTGTATTGCAATCAATCTGCTGCTTCTGTTTTCCTTCTGTTGAAGTCGATATAAGTCAGGGAAAAGGAGGATGCCACAGAATGTGGTGATGCGCTTGCTGCAGCCCAGGCTGCTGAACAAGGTATCTCAGGGCCTTAAAGACCGTGAGAGTCGGAAATGATTTGCTGGCTCATATTTTGCACCATCTGTCCCAGCAGTTGAAGTATCTACAAAGTGTGCTTAAGCAGTGATATGCTGCCAGGATGAARGCTAGTGTTCCTCAGCCTTTCAGCAACTCAGCTCAGGGAAATTATTACAGAACCTGCAGAATCTGGTCGTTTTTCTTTATGTTGGGAATGCAGAGCTTGTTGAACTTGCCAGCCAGCCCAGCAAAAAAGGTGAAAGGCATCAGAGGCAATAAAAGGCAAGACAGTGTAGAACTTGCAGAGTTCAGAAATACTTGAACCAATCCTGCCAGTGAGACAATAGTCCAAAAAAAAAAAAAAAAAGCAGTCAAATAGAGTGGGGGTGGGGGAAACCCAACACAAACATGTATTAGGAAGAAAATACTGTTATTTCTGAAGGATGCAGTAATCTGTTTCAGACAGGTCTTGGTAAATCAGTGCTTCACTGCCTTATTTGCAATGATGAGACAGATGATGTGAAATGATAGGAAGTCTTGCATAACTAATTCACTGCAATGTTTCAGAGCTGTTAGTGGGATGATAGTAAGAAAAAATAGAGAAGACATTTTGTGCCAATATTTTTAAAAGCACTTCATACAGAGAAAACTTAAAGATTAATTGACTACTGGCTGTGGTGTGATAATGCAGTAAAGCATCGAGTTAGATAGACAACTGGCTTAAAAACAGCTTATGATGGGAGGCTAGGATGTGAGCACCAGCAAGCATTTGATTTCAAGACCTTTAATTATCTGTAATGTCTTGTATTTTTAAATGACTAGGTTGGGATATGAAATATTAGCTACCAAAATTTGCAGGTTAAGACAACAGTTGGATTTAATAAGCAGGAAGGGAGCTGGGTATGTGTGCAATACAGCTCTGCTCTGAAAGGTGACTGTGAAAATTACATACTGGAATCCTTTTACATGGTTAGATTTCATGGAAAAGCAAATGATAGTTTCATAACCACCTGCTCCGCAAACTGAACAGGAGATCCTTGAATGCCAATGTGAATATTTGCAGAGTTGGGTGCTTCTCAAAGTGAATCAGGGCATCAGCCTCTGACCCAAAGCCAATAAAGGAGAGATGGGTTTTAAAGTTGATGACTAATGTGAAACAATAAATCAGGGAGAAGTGCCAAGTTGCAAATAGCACTGTCATGCAATACACTGCCAAGAATTTCTGAGTCCTATTCAGAAAAGTTTTGAGCTCATCAGCATTGTATGTCACTGCAATAAAACTGGGAGAAATAATGTGGTTGTTGGGGGTACAGAATGCAGAATCTGTGCCATATGGCCTGTGGTAGGTGCATTTTGCTGAGATTACAGCACAAAACAAATGCAGTAGTTCTGCAAATGCTGGTTTAGGACTGGATTAAATCTCATGAGCTATGGTAGGTTTCTATTCTGTTTTTCCATTTAAGGAATCTTTCAGATGCAGTAAACATATGCTTCATATAGGGGAGGCTGCTTAGGAATTCAGCTGCTCTGGGTAGTGTGGTTTGTCTGGGTAGTGTTGGAGKGACAAGGGTTGAGAGACAGAGAAGAAACTCACAGGCTGTCCAGAAACAGACACAGTAAGGTAATATTAACAGCACAGCCTCAGCAGTCTGGGAGAGAGTACCTATCTTGTGTGTCCCTGTATCTGTCCAGCCTGAATCCAGAGAGCTGCTCACTCGGATCAGGGCACTGACTGAAAGGCCTTCAGGGATGTCAGCAGCAAAACTGACTTGGACTATTTTGAGTCCTATGTTTGGGAAAGCCTGGCTAGCACCCTGGCATGAGGGTCTGACTCTCCTGAGCATCACAGTTACATTTTACAAGCCTTAAAGAGCAACTTCTGATGTTCCCACACTCTTGTTTTCCTCCCTTCTACAAACTGGGCATGCAATTCAGGTCACAGTCAACCCTTCCATTATTGTTTCAATCCCTCAAGCCAGTAAAAATAGCTTGTAAAGGCTTTCATGTTATCTCTACCACCCATTTTTCAGTAATTTTACAGGAACACTCTGCGCCCTGCTTTCTTGTTGAGCCTGAGCCTTCCAAGTGTCTTTTGCATCTTTTCTTTTCCTTTTTTTTTCTCAAAAATCCTGCTACAAACAGCTCAGCTATCTGGAAAATGGCCACTTACTYTTCACCTTTGCCCACTTCTCTGTTAAGAACCTCATTAAAGTGTTCCTTTGCCTTCCTGCAGTTGAATTCTTTAGAACTAAAAGCTTCCATTTTTCTTCTTTATCGGACTCACTCCCACTTGCTATCTTCCCTTCACTGCCACTTTTGTAAAATGCTCACATGCTGTTAGGACTCCTACTCTGCCCCATCATGTCCGGAAAGCCACAAAAGAAATATCTTTTGCTTCATCCTGTCAGCTTTTTGTACCCACATTCAGCAATATCACATGGCTCTGCAAGAGGCTGAGTTGGATTTCAAATGCAAACAATCAGTCCCACAGCACATTAATCCTCAGCTGCTTTTGTGTCATCCTCCCCATGTTGGGCATATCTTGCAGATACCAAGATCTTTCACAACTCTTGTACACCACTCTACCAAACCCTCAAATTCTTAGCATTTCTGTGATGTCCCTTTCTAGATCTGAGTTTCTCAAAGCCTCTGGGGTATTTCTATGGCTGTTCTGCATCTGCTTCTTCATCATGAAGGTATTTATGCTGTCGGCATTCTTACCAGTCACAGTCAGAACTCCTCGGTAGCCTGGTGTTCCGGGTTTCTGATTTCCTTAGCAACTGTCTCCTGGTTATCTGTCTGGTGCTCTCCCTGCACCAGTACCTATGAGACCCGATTTCTACCAAATTTGGCAAAAGCATAGAAATAGCAAAGATGTTGTCATCCTGCAAGTTCTGTGTGAATGGGTGATTTAATAGAGGAAAGAGAGAAGCTGCACTTTTACCATCCCAGAGAGGAAGGCAAGGCTGCCTCCCAGCTTTAAATACCAGGTCTGGCAACCAGCACAGCCAGGATCCTTGTGGCACTCGGTTGAGAGGCCACAGGAGGTATGTGGGAAACAGAAAGGGAGCTGGAAATACTGACATTAATCAGAAGGAAGTGGTAAATGCTTTGGCATACTAGAGGGCTGGGGGACAGGGCCMTGTGAAGCATGAGTAGGAAAGGCAGGTACAGGACTGAGTGCTAGACACAGAGCAGTCCTGGGAATGCTGCTATGGAAATGACACAGACAATGAGTAAAAGAATGATCGTTAATGCATAGGACACGGATCCACTGGGAAAAAGTTCTGCAGCTCATGAACACTCTCCATCCTAGGTCACTACTAGGACAGATGGATTGGCATGAGAAACTGTGACCTGATCTCTGGAGCCTCATGTCTCTGGGTGTGGCACACTGAGCAGATCTCATTCCTTTTAGCAATTCACAGCCTAAGGACTCCTCTAACATGTGTCTTCCTCTATTTTAGCACTTAATTCTCTTGCCCATTTCTTATAAACATTTTGAGAAAACCAGTACATAACTGTACAATTCTTCATGAACTGTTCCTGCTATTTCATCAGTCACTTCTGCAATGACTACTGACAAAGCAGATACCATGCTCCCTTTTTTGTCCTGAAACAGCAAATTTATTCACTGAGGGCTTCCAAACTGGTGACTGCTAATAACCCAGGCTCATCATATTACATGCTCACACTGCATATCCAGCTGGCTTGCCTCTGCTACAAAACAGTGGCTTTGCGCATTTTTAAATGAGAGATTTCCAGCTGTCTCAACTTCTGCACGGCTGAGATATTCCTCTGGTTGCAATGTTGTATTTTGGGGGATGGCCTAACTGCATAGGATCAAAACGTTCCACATTCCAAGATCGCCTTGAACATATTGCTGTTGGGTGCTTTCCCAAGGTGTATTTCAGTTTTGTGTGCAAATCAGGGCTTTTATAGGAGAAATGCTCAGCATATGCCCAGCCTGCAGGCTAAAGARCCAGGCTTATTCTCCTGGCCACTCTCATTCAGCATGATGAGGAAAGGAGCCTGCAAACAAAAACTACTGAAGGATTAGCTGTGTGCCCATGGGAATACTAAAGGCCTTCTGCAGGGTCATACACCAGCTAGMAAGGGTCATTAAAACGCTATTAGAGTTCATACTTTGTGCTGGATGAGGCCCACAGCCCTGCCTCGGGGCAGTGAAAATGAAACAAACCTTCACTGGAGCCTCAGGAGTTATTCTCAATGGGAAATACAGCAGGCAGGAGGAGGTGCAGGCAGAAYAGGACAAGCTGTAAACTTGCAGTACATCTGGGTCTAAGCTGAGCTGCAGACTGGTGACTGCATGCCAACTGCATTAAAATCATAGAAGGATTTAGGCTGGAAGAGATCTTTCAGTTCATCAAGTCCAACTGTAAACCTAACTCTGCTGAGTCCGCCACCAGTGTCATGGCCTGTCCCACACAGACAGGAAAGCTACTCACAGCTAGAAGGGAGGTGGCCACTCTGACCGAGCTGAGTCTCACCAGTCAGGTGCCTTAGGTACATGAGCCTGCCTACACAMCATCAGGGACAAAATCCTGCAATAGCTGTCCACCCAGGGCTCAGTGTGGGTTAGACCTTGGGTTGCTGCCCCAAATTCCTGTGTGTGCCTCCAGCTGATGCCATCCTCATGTTTGCCAGGGGCTCAAGAGGACTCCACAACAGGAGCCGCACATCACCTTACTCAGTGGTGGCTGCTCCTCAAGGAGGCTTTTGCAGTAGTAACACACCAATTGGTTTGGGGGCAAGATAGATGGATGGGCATGACCAGTGAGAACCTGAAAAGGCAAATTCATTGGTTAGCTTGGTGCACTCCTTGTGTTTGGAGGACAGACTCTSTCAGCCCTGCTGAGCTGTGTCTCTGCAGGGTCCCTAACTGTGAGGCTTGGCTTTAGGGGTGATATCACCTCACTCCTGCCCAAAGMCCATTTGCCCTGGAAAAAAATGGCAGCTACATGGATCAGGAATGCTTCCTGTAGCACAGCAGGCCAAAGGTAACCTGGGCTGTGTTGGGAGGAATGTTGCAGCAGGGAGAGGGAGGTGATCCCTCCTCTCAGCCCTGGTGAGGCSCAGCCTGGAGCTCTGTGTCCAGCTCTGGGCTCCTCAGTACAAGGCAGACATGGACATAGCGGGGAGAGTCCAGTGAGGGAACACTAAGACGATGAAGAGACTAGACCACCTCTCTTATGGGGAAAGGCTGAGAGCCCGTTCAGCCTGGAAAAGAGAATGCTCAAGGGGATCTCACCAATGTGTAGTTAAATAAACACCTGAAGTGTAAAGAGAATGGAGCCACACTGTTTTCAGTGGTGCCCAGTGACAGGACAAGAGGCAGTGGGCAGTGAGAAACCTGGGACTTTCCATATGAACATCCAGAAATACTTTTCTTCCTGATAGTGACTGAGAACTGGCACAGGTTACCCAGGGAGACTGGGAAGTCTCCAATCCTGGAAACATTCTCTCACCCTTACAGATAATGCCCACAGCCCTGGGCAACTGGCTCTAGGTAGCCCTGAGGAAGCAGGGGGAGTGGGAYCAGATGMCCTCCAGAGATCCCTTCCAATCCCAACCGCTCTGTGACTCTGCAATAGAAACAGTGAAGCTCATGTGTAACACCTGGACTTTTAAAAAAGGTGATTTCAACTTTCTGCAATGGCAATGAGTGATTACATTTGGAAGCTGTCCCTGAGATTCTGCTTGAGTTGAAGCCTGCTGTGACTACTTTGCATTTACTCTTAGAAACTACACCCAGGTGGATGGTTCAGAGAACAAATGTATTTAAATTAGGCATGTGGATTTGCATCTTAATCATGTTATCATGATTAAGTAGTACCTCAGTGTTACCTGAGGCAACCRTAGGCTACACAACTAAGTGAAACCTGAAATAGTCAAAGCCCTTCTGCTTTACATATGTCAGTGCAGATTTTCACATCTGCAGGGCAAATCATAGATTGGCAAGCAGCATTTTAATGATTGAAAGAGACAGCCTTGTCCAGGACAGGCCCCAATTAACTGCAGTAATGATGAATGCTTTGAAATAATGTATCCTGTTCCGGGACCATCACAAAATTAAATTTAGGTCTTGTCCTACTCCTAACATAATCAATAACAAAACCTTGGGGTCAGATGGACATCAGTGGATTTCAATGGAGTTATGACCGATTCCATCAGCCCTGGGGAGTTTAGTTATTGACAGAGTGAGTCTCTGCAATTTGCTATTGACTCCAATGAAGTCATGGCAATTTACTGTAGCTGAGGATCTACCGCCCCCCACCTGCTGCTTATCATAAAGAGCCAAAGCAGTATCCATTTAGAATGGAATAGAATAGAATAGAATAGAATAGAATAGAATAGAATAGAATAGAATAGAATAGAATAGAATAGAATAGAATAGAATAGAATAATAGGAATATTTCAGTCTATTAGAAAGGGATCTTTAGTGATCATGCAGTCCTGTTACTGTGTCTGACCACCTTCTCAATAAAGAAATGCTTCCTAATGTCTAGTCCAAACCTCCCTGATGTAGCTTTCAACCAYATGTTATGTCACTGGATCTCAAAGAGAAGAGACCAACATTTCCCTCTTCACTTCCCCTTCTCAGGAATCTGTGGAAAGCAACGAGATCACCCCTCAGCCTCCTTTTCTGCAAACTAGACAGGTCCAAAGTTCTTAGCCACTCCTCACTGGATATTCATTCCAGCCCTTTCTCCAGCTTTGTTGCCCTCCTCYGGATGCATTCAAGGACTTCACACCCTTCTTAAATTGTGGGGAACCAGAATGGCACACAATATTCAAGAAGATCCTCTCAGAAAGAGAGATCACACCTTTGTGCTCTTCTGCATTGTCCAGCCTGAGCCCTTCAGCCTGTGGCAGGGAAGCACGGTAGGGAAGCAGCTCTCAAACTTGAGGCTCCTTGGGGAATCCTTCCTTGCTGTTCCTCCCATGGTGCTTGCTGCTCAGAAGACCTCCTCGCATGGGGCTATAGACTCTTAGCACCGTGTGGTAATGACTGCCTGGTCTTTTACCTCTGAAAACAGGGCTTTGATAAGACATGTGTGATGCCATAAAATGGATTTTTGACACTAACACATGCAGCCTCTACCCCTATGTTAGTAGTAATCTCATCCACACCTGCAACATGGTATTCGGTCCTGCCTGGCTAGCTGAAATCCCAACTGAGGCAGCTCATCATAGATTGAATTTTCAGAATTTCAAGTTGCTCTAAAATGGGTGGAACATATCAACACTATACAGAGAAAGAAAAAAAGAGAACAAGATAAAAGAGGCTGCAGGTAAATTCATATTGCCAGGAATGTTTGAAGGCTGGCAACTGCAGAGCTGGCTGGAGACCTCTGTGGGACCAGCAGCTGTCGTTTTTTTCTTCAGGGAAGCTGCAGAGCAAGCCTTGCTGCTACTCCTTCCAAAGCCAGGTGAATGCCATACCAGGGGCATTGTCAGCCACCATACTAGCCCATCCCCAAATTAGCAGGCGCATGTCCAGCTCTTCAGGATCCTCCCTGGCTATTTGTCTGCCCTTCTCCTTGATTCCTGCAGACAGCATGACCTCTACAGACCTCTGCAAAGTCCAGAGGTGTGCCACTGGAGGATGAATAACTCATCAATTTTCCCGAAGACAAGGGAGTTGACATTGGGGATGACAGGGAGCCAGTCCTCAGCAGAGAGGTGGGAGAGTGGGGATCAAAAATTTCTGGTGTGTGGTGGGCTGGCAGCGTCTGGGAGCAGGGGAGTCAGGCAGGGGTAGCGTTCACCCTTGCCTGCAGTGCTGTGAAGTTCARGTCTCTTCTGAAGAGCTGTCAGTGTTGTTACAAATCTTTGTAACTGCTAACGTGTGAGACGAGACRGAGGGCTTTGGCACAGCTCTGCGCTGTGGCGGGGTGAGTCCCTAAACCCAGACTGAGTGCCTCTGGATGTGCAATGGTGCAGTCAGGAAGCTTGGCTGAAATCTTTATTCAGAGCAAATGAATAGGAGCAAAATGTCTTTTTTTGCACATTGTCAGAAAAATCACTTTGTTTTTGGAAGGGGTTTTATCGAACAGAAAAGTGAGAATTATCAGGAGCAGTCTCTCAGGATATTTGATGCTGATGCTGGTACAGTTATTTTTTCACTGTCCCAGGATGCTGTGAATTGAAGCCATTTTGGTCCCACCTCTGCCTTTCTGCACAGTGCTCAGAAATTTGTAATAAAGAACCATCAGCTGGGAATGGCTTGACAGGTCGTCATTACTGAAGAAGTATTTTTCTGCACAACGTCTCCTGCTGCTTTTAGGGCAGTGTACAACTGCATTTCTCCTGAATGGTATTTATGCTCTGCCTGTRTCTTAGAAAGATATTGGAATATTTTCTGATTTCAGCTTCTCATTACCACAAAATTATTATCTATGGATTGTCCATTGTGGAGAGAGAACCAGGGAAGAAAGCACAATAGAACTTGCTCTTTATTTTGATTACACATTTTCTGAAAAATCAAAGAGCACTTTGTCAGAAAAGAATGAAGTGTGTATTAAAGTAACATTACTTAAAATGCAAAAATATTTCATTCAAAGCAGATTAGTTCTATTCCTTTTAGAGAGATTTAGTTGTGCTTATCTCCATGGGAACACTACTATTAAAGTCAGTGACAGATTTTTAAAGRTTCAAGAGAGAAGACTGAAGAAGTTTTATTTTTCATCTCCTGTCATTCCTCTCAAGACATAAAAAAAAAATTAATAAAGTGCAGTATTAATTTAAATTGCAGTATGAATAACACTGCTTCTCTCAGCAGCCCAGTAGAACTAATCCTACAGATTAGCAAAGAAAAAGGAACACATTTCCTATCTATTTATTGCACATATCACCTCAAACTCCTCTTATTCTCTGCAACGAACAGTASGACTGTCAGCTTGGCTGAACCACAGTACCAGAGTATCTAGCAAAAAATTTAAAAAGCCCACAAAACAAAATCAGATAATCTTAGTCTAGCATCAACCCAGGCGCAAAAAATTGCCTCCAGCCACACGATGCTTTTCACACTTYGTACAAAGATTGATCTGACTGAGTCTGGCAGATGTGAAGTTGCAGAAACAACACTATTAAATGACAAAATGGCAGCTGTACAGAGAGCAAGACATGGTAGTGTGACTTGCAAGACATCATAATTGTTGATAAGTATTTGGAGTTTTTAACATCACCTCTGCACCACTGCTTCCAMCTTTGTGGAAGATCCATGAAGAAGTAGGAGCCTAAGGAGGTTTTGTACTTTATTTTGTCGCTATTTCAACACTGCCGTGTGCCTAAACAGATTGGGTCATGGAGCCAATGTTTTCCTTAGGACTTGAAATCAGAACTGAAATAAAAATGAGCTGTTGTCTTGCCTAAACATGGTGATGACATTCTCTTCCAGATGTCTATGACAATGACCTCATCTAAACTCTTAGTTCCCTACACTCAGTCCTTTTCAGACAAAAATGGGGGGGGGGAGAAAAAAGAAAAGAAAACAAGAAAGAAAAGAACAAGTGATCTCATAATGATTTTGATGAAAGCAGCTGCCCASTTCAGTTAATGCTGCACTCAAAGCCTGAATGGAATGGGAAGCCCTTTAATTTTATAGGATCCATTTCAGGCTTCTCGTATTAAACCGCCTGTAATCGGGAAACATATACATCAATAAGACTGATGGCTTCCTGAAACAGCAGCAGGGAGGCAAGACCCCTTCTACAGGTGAACTTATATGGGCATAAATTATTGAGTAAGACAACTATATGAGCATGAAAAAATACTGAGGGATAAAACGGTGTGTTTGGGAACCTGCTGCAGCTAGATTGGAAGAAGAAAGGGATTAGCGGGGTTCCTTTTCTTATTAAGGCACTCTACTCCCTAAATCCTGCAAAGCAGACCAGTCAGAAGTGACAGTATCCCTAAAAGTCTCTACTAATACTCGTAATAAATTTTTGCTTATTTTTTTTTTCTCTTTAAGAAAGCACTCAGCAAGTACAAAATCTTCAAAATCTTTTCATATCCTACTTTATTTCATCTTCAGTTCAAAATGTTGGGATAGACCATCACTAAAATCTAGATGCTTACCAGAGCAAAACAGAAGCACTGTCAACAAATGCACCTAATGGCAGAAGACACTTAACAGGAAGGTAACTTGCCAAACCGTTTTGTTGCTTTTTTTTTTTTTTTTTTTTTTTT
>NW_026623289.1:1690091-1691223 GCF_030028575.1 Malurus melanocephalus
CATTATTGTTATGGGAAAGCATTTTAGTGATAATTGGAAATGACCAGACTCTCAGCCTTTCCCAGCACTTTCCTGTGAACAACTGCTCGTTCTTTCCTCCCACTTCACTCATCATCATGTGCAAAGGCAAGAGCATTAGTGAAACTCCCCTGCTCAGATAGTGCATTACCGGTGAGCTGAGGCAGACAGAGCTCCCTGGAAGCTGAAGCACAGTTCTAGCACTCACCAGCGGAAGAGCAGAGCCTTTGTCTTCTTTGAGAAATTTCCTATGGCTTTGAGAAATTTCCTACTTCCCACCATGGCTTACAAACCCGTGGTGACTTTGCTGTTGTTATTCTTAATATTGACTACATGAGTTCAGGCTCGCATGGTGCAATGTCATCAAAGACAGCCCCCACCGATAGATCATTTTTGGCTCYCAGTAGGGATGACAGCTGTATATTTACACTGCATTTGGCCAGAAGGGATTTTTTAGAATATTGCCCAATACAAACAGAGCTGGAAAGGTGACAGTTTCCTAAAAAATAATTCCAGGAAGGAAAGTCCATGATAACAACAAGATATAAAGCAGTCGTGTTGCTTTTAGGCACGTTTAACTCTTTTTAATATTCTACCTTTGGAACTCATTTCTATGAGCTTTCTCTGATTTCAATTTAATTATATTTTGCATTCTGGATCCTTAGAAAACTCCTCTCTTGCTGCACATTAGTCATCTTCTCTCTCAGTTAAAAATTTAATCTAATTTCCTTAATGAATAGAATATATTTAGGTCTTCTAGTTAGGTTTTCTAACTCTTTAGACTCTCCCCTTTGCTTATTAATATAAAAATAATTTAAGCAAAGCAAATAAAATATTACAACTTAATGCTTTTTTCCTCTTTTTCTAGAATTATCTGTCTGAATGTAACAAAGGAGTATTTGCAACTTCTTCGCTTTTTATTTTTAGCATGGTGTTTTCCTYGTTAATAAGCTATGTTTGCAATTTCTGTCCATGCTCTGTATTTCTTCATTTTCCTCCAAAATGATCTGTGGGTGGATTTTCCTGAAGTCATAAAGCAGTGACACAGCTATTTCCTGTTGCCATCAAAATTCTGTTACAGAATTTCTCCCTCTTCAAGTTACTAAGTTACTTG
>NW_026623289.1:1691518-1696176 GCF_030028575.1 Malurus melanocephalus
AAAAAAGCCACCTTAACAAATTTAAAATGAGATCCGTTCCAGAAAAAGAGGCTACATTTTTCCACTTAAATATGCCATAGGAAAAAGGAACTGGTAAGATGGATCATTTAATTCATTTTAGCCAGATCACATTTATTTTTAGCCTATGGAATTGGCACAGATGAGTAACAGAAGCAGAATACCTTCAGCTACATTTCCAAGCTTACAGACAATTCYTAGTAGGAATACCAAATGTCACCTTTTAGCTCAGTAGGGTGCTTTGTAGCTGAAACCCTTGCTGTGAAAACCCAGAATTATTTACAATGCACAAGACTTTTAACTCTTGCAAGGGCTTTTAAAATAAAATTTCAACTAATTCTGGAACACCTACAGTATCGCTCATAAATAATCCTGCACGTGCTGGTCTGTTGTACTAAACCTTCCATAGCTGTTAAAGCCGGATTCAATATCATCTGTCACCCATCTGTCGTTTTGCCAGCACTGGACCCGCTTCTTTCCGCTACTGGTGTAAGTCAGGAATAGCTCCTGAAACCTCTGAATTCTGCTRATGTAAAACAGACTGAAGAGACTGGAAACAACGGAGCGATATGTAGGCAGAGATGGCTATTTCTTCACCGAGTCTCCTTTATCTCTTCCTTGCTGAAGGAGGTGATAATCACCACCTGCAGGACAGATAAGAGTGGGAATGACAGATATTGTAACAGGATCTTTAAAACTCTGTTCTCCCGGCCATTACTCTGATCAACTGCCCGAAAATGACTCTCCAAAGTGGTAATAAGCTGAAAATGTTAGCCTCTTCTTTTAAATAAAGCAACCAGAACAATTGTCATTGTTAAAATACCAAGGATCCTGTAAATGAATGTATCTGTGATATGACACACTATGAGGTCAGATGAAACAACTGTAACCAAGGAGGAACACAGCGAGAGAACAATGAAAACTTCGAGATCTTCTGTGAAATATTTTTTTTTTCCAAGTGGATGTTTGCAGAAGRAAGTACAAAGAGATAGAAGTTATTCAGGAAAAACAAAACTATTTTAGTCCACTGTGGGTTTTCTTTGTTTTAAAATTATAGGTTCTCTGTATGATTCACAGGATCTTCTATCGACTTGCATTTTTTAGAATTAACAGGTCCCAGCATGCCTGTATCTTCTTGAGCCAGGTACTGGGTCCAAATGTACAGGTCGGTATTAYTATTGAAAATTAACATTATGCACTGAATAGCTCTCAAATGTTACAGATAACTACTGTTAAAGAGATATCAAAAATGCCAGCGGGCCAAGGGATCCTAGAAACAAGTATTTCTGTAATGATCTRCTGGACTTCTGTGTCAATGGGAAGCAATACTTTCTGCTGCACAATACTCTTTCACCCTGCCTGGTTGTGCTCCTGACCCTTGGGAGAGGGCAGCTCCYCGTGTGCAGCCTTGCCATTGGTCCTGGAGGTGACAGATGGCAATGTCCGGGTCTTTCAGCAGTGAMATGTCGTGTCTGACCACGAACAAACCCCAGTGTAGCTCCTGCTGCCAGAGGCAGGGTGTTCCCAGCCCGGACAGAACCAGCACCCGGCTGCCTCTTCTCCGGTGCGATGATTTTGAACGCGCAGCACTCCAACTACCTGCCGGGGGAGACGAGCAAGGAAACAGCATCCTTGCCAGTTCAGCTTTGCATCAGGACCTGACTGGCTGCATTCCTACAGAAGTAAACTCCCATCCCAAGCTACTCAGCATCTTGCCTTGAGGTGCTGCAGCCTGMAGAGAGAACAGTTCTCAGAATAAGTTGTGATGGGAAAAAAAGCAGAGCTGCAGAAAGTTTTGAGTGCCTTACATGCAGCTCCTTTCTCCTTCAAGGCATCAAGGACAGCAGATGTGAACACACAGGGCTCTCTTTGCCAGGACTAGCTGCTGCTGCTGGGAAATAAAGTCCTGTCACCAGGGAGGTTCTGAAAGGCATAAAAAGCCACAGCTTCCAGACACCAAGTCCTGCTGCAAAGCCATGCCTACCCTGCCAGCCCCGCGCCTGCTGCCACTGAGGCAAGTCACAGAGCAGGGAATCGCAGCCAAACACTGGACACACATGTCCACAAAACGGGAGTCATTACCCAATGTGCAACAAGCCAAGAACTGCACACTCGAGAGAGACATTGATTATTTCAGAGTTGTGCAAGCCTAGGTGCTCAGTGGTGTTTCACAAATCAAGCACAAACCACCGGAGTTTCTGTGCCATAATACATAAACAGAAATTCAGAGTTAGCAGCTTCCAAGCTCAATCCATCTATCAGGATAGGTCAGTCACTTCCATACAAGTTACACAACCCCAGCTAACTTCTACMCACACTCAGAGAAAGGATCGTAACTAGGCAGGGGTCTTTTTGACCTGTAGGTGTATTTAGTATTATACTTAAGATAGTTCAGATATAGAATATATGGATCTTGAGTGTTTTGCCCAAGGGAGCAATAGGGAGACATGGAGCTCCCGGAGCAGGTCCAGTGGAGAACAGCAAGGATGACTGGGGATTGGAGCATCTCTGTTCGGAGGAAAGGCTGAGGGAGCTGGGGCTGTTCARMCTCGAGAAAAGACAGCTGAGAGGGGACCCCATCAATGTCTGMAAGTATCTGAAAGGAGGGTGTCAAGAGGATGGAGCCAGGCTCTTCTCAGTGGTGACCAGCAATAGGACAAGAGTCAATGGGAAGAAACTGAGGCCCAGAAAGTTCCACCCAAACAYGAGGAAGAATTTCTTCACTGTGCAGTGCCCGTGCACTAGAACAGGTTGCCCAGAGTGTCCCCCTCACTGGAGACATCCAAGAGCCCTCTGGATGCAATCCTGTGCCATGTGCTCTGGGATGACCCCGTTCGAGCAGGGAGGTTGGGCAAGATGCCCCCTGTGGTCCCTGACCATTTCCATGAGCCTGTGATTCTGTGCACGTACACACACCAACATCGTGATTTACTGCATGCTTAAGGATTGTTAGTGCCAGCACGTCCTTGAGTGAGGGATRCTGGCTGCTGCCTGCTCCGCTCACTAGGGCTCCTTTGCCACGCTTGAAAGCACACACAGATCTCACACCAAAGAATCTCCTGAGGGAGGATAACACACGGGCACATACACGAAAGTGCGGACGCGGACGCGAACCCCACGCCGCCCCTCGCACCCTCCGCGGCGAATCTGCCGCTACGGGGCGCCGCCCGGCCCAAGCTTCCTGCGCGGAATCGCGCGGCCCTGCCCACGTCGGAGCGCGCGGGCGCCGCGCGGTGGGCGTGGCCGGAGCCGCTCCGAGGGACGCGCCGGGCCCGGGGAGGAGGAGCGGGATCGGGAGCGGGATCGGCCCTTCCCCGCCGCCGGGGCGAGGCCGGAGCGGAGCGGGGCGGGGGTGGCCGGGTCCGGCCCATGGACCGTCCGTGCCCGAGGCGGAGCCCGTGGAAGGAGCCGCTCGGCCGCGGGAGGCGGCGCGGGGCGGCTGAGCGCGGCTGAGCCCCGGGGCCTTCGCTTCTCCCCGTCCCGTCCGTGCCCCGCGCCCGCCGCCCGAGCGGCACCATGTCGGCCAAGGTGCGGCTGAAGCGGCTGGAGCAGCTGGTGCTGGACGGGCCGCAGCGGCACGACAGCGTGCTGAGCGTGGAGACCCTGCTCGACCTCCTGGTCGGCGTCTACGCCGAGTGCAGCCGCGACTCGCCGCTCCGCCGCGACCGATACGTGTCCGACTTCCTCGAGTGGGGTGAGCCCGGGCGAGAGCCTCGGGGCCGGGTGGCGGGGACTGTGCGCGGTGCCGGGCGAGGGGCGGCGGGCCGGTCGGGGGCGGCCCGGCCCCGCAGTGCGCTCCCACCGCCGCTCCCGGCAGCGGCCGGAGACGCCGCCCCTGGATGCGGCGCCTCCCTGGGGAACACCCCCGCCGCCAGCCGGGCCTTGACCCTCCAGGTCTCCTCCCTCGGTCCCGGGCGAACCGCTTGGCAGCCGGCAGCAGGAACRGCACCGGAGTGTCCTTGGCCTGAAACCCTGCTCGGCTTAGCCCGAAATGTCAGGCTAATCCAGCGCTCCTCGGAGGGTTTCCTACCTGGGGGAGGGGAGGAGGGGAGAGCACCAGGATAAGGCTTTGAAATGCTGCTCTGGTGCCGGCTCGTTGCTTTAGAGAGGGCGTGTGTGTGTGGCTCGAAGAAACAACAGTTCCCGTTCATCATGCAGTCCTTTTTAACTTGGGCATACCCCCCAAGGACAGAGTATTTCTAGGCAGCCTTTCTRAGAGCTTTGTTTAATGGTTCCCTACTGTTAAGCAGCCTGATAACGAGAGACCTCCAATAGTTGGGAGCGTGCTGACAAAAGAAAATACGGATACTTTGGATAGCAGTTAGGATAAAAGTTTTCTATCCAATGTTGTTTAGTTAAGGCTGTTGACTAAAGGTATGTGAAGATCCTTCCTTGCTGCATGTCTAAATGAATTTATGTTAAAACGGCCATGGAGGCTGACTGGTTTATTCAGCTGAGTAAGTTATGAATAATAATGTATGACCAAGGTGACTTAACTTCTCCGTGGAATAAGAATTGGAGGGGAGGGAGGAGAGATCACTGCTCACGAGTATATTGTCCCGTTTATCAGCTGTTCCATGCATGTACAGTTAATTAGGCTTTTAAAGACCACTCCTAAAAAACTAAAAAAAAAAAAAAAA
>NW_026623289.1:1696264-1877716 GCF_030028575.1 Malurus melanocephalus
GCAGATTTACTTCAGTAAATGCAAATGTGTGTCTTTAGCACTAGAGACCAGAGCACTAACATGAAGGGACAGCTGGTTCTCCTTAATTTCTGTGGGGACCACCACTCTTTGTCATACACTAACAAACTAAGAGGATTCACTTCCTGGACTCTTCTATTGACGTCAGTAATGCGATTGCCAACTGAATAATTAACCACTTTATCACATCTGCCCCGCAAGGCTGCAGCCTGGGRAACATTGATTATTTGTTTTGTCATGGGAGCTTTGTATGTCTTCTGCAAAGAGCGTTCAGGGTTTTTTGTTTTCATGCTGATGGCTTGAACGAGTGAGCACCAGCAAACTGTTAAGTATGATAGATCAGACTACAGCATACTTTGAAAACTGAAGTTGGAAGGATTGGGTTGGGGCATGCYAGAGAGTGATATGCTTTTTCTATAGCACTGCTGGTGGTTGTGTCTTACTGATTGATCCCTGCGTTGTCATTTTCTGTGTGATGGAGAGGCTGATCATCCAATTGTTTATAAAATCGCTTTTTWAAATTCCATTTATTGTGTTCACTGAATGTGAAAAGGTTACTGACTTGATGAAAAGTATAACTTGCAATAAAAACAGTGTGTAGTTTTTACTGCAGTGTGGGATTACCCTGGTATAACAAAGTGCCTATTCAATAAATAATTGAAATGTATGTGAGCTACCATCTGGTGCTGCAGAGTAGGGATAAAAGTTTATAATCCAGACTCTTGATGGTTAGGGGGTGGGCCTAAATCTGGACTGCTGTATATTTGTATTCCATCAATAAGGGATACCCTTAAAACCAATTACAGTTGATACTGTGTATTCCTTCGTTTCCTTCAAGCTGTTAAAAACAAATAAGTGCCAGCAATGAGACACCTTTTATCTGTGTCCTAATGCCCTCACAGTGTGTTTCCACTGACAAGGAACTTGTTTCTGCCTCCAGCTAATAAGGAAAATATCATGCCAAACATGCTAATCTTCCTTATGTCATGATGTGTCTTAATTACAGCCTGATTTGCTGTTAGAAGGTATTCTGGATTAATGTGCACAAGTTTTCTGTGCTGTTATGTGTCTGTAGAAGCATCAGAGTGTAGTTAAATATTTGGGATATACTTTGAAGATCAGTGTGGCTTTATCAACTGGAGACAGAAGGAATTTCCTTTTGACAAAATGGAGACTTATCACTGACARTGGAAATAAGCTGCATAGGTATTAAGTTTGAATTGAGCTGAGCTTTGTAAAAAGCATTTCTTTATAATTTTGATTTTAAAACTGGGTGTGAGGTATCACACATGTAAAATTCACTTGAAATGATTCAGCATGGCTAATGGACTTGCTTGCCTTCTTAATTGCCAAGAGAAAATAGAGTTCAGGCGTGGTAGTTGAGGCAGGGTTTTTTTCTGGCTKTGGGGTGCAGAAGGAGATTCTGAGTTGCATGATGTACTTGCTGCATATGGATATCTCTGCTTTTTGACAGAGCATGGTCCTGCTCATATTTTGTAGCTGGTGGATGGTGGAGAATTGGGAGTCCAGAAAATTAAGTCCCATTCATCTTGTGAGACTTACATCATCTCCTCTCTATTCAACATCTGTGGAAACCTTACCTGTGTAGGCGGATGAACTCCAAATAGTTGATCCCCTATTGCTTCTGTCCTATTCCTCTGCTGCTTCCTGGCAGTCCTGCCACAGGCTTATTTCTTCTTAATCTTCTTCCTATTTGCTAACCATAGAAGAGCGCAGGGTGTGGTTCTTCGCCTTGAGGCAGCTTGTGGCCTCCATTGCTTTACAAATCATGTAAGAATCTGCCATTTTAACCTTGGCGATTACAGCTTTCYCATGGTGAATGGAATTTTCAAACAGACTGTATTTTCCCTCTACTGGATGTATAACACACATAACTTTATGCCGAGTATCTTTGGAGAAGAGCTAGCTGAACTGCAAGTGAGGAGTCCAAAGTCCTTCTAACTATTTTTATTTATAACTTCTGTTGAATAAGCTCTCACCCAGTTGGTTATCACTGTTRTATTGTTTATATAATAGATATTGAAATAATGCTCAATATTCTTAGCGGAAATTGAATCCAAGTCTGTTAGATAACAGACCCACATCTACATGTTCAGAAAGAACTTCCCAAATCTTAGTGTCTTTTAAGCTGTTGCTGCATCTGCTGCTCCTAGTGTGAGAAATAGTGAGGAGTCCTGTTTATGTTAGTTGCCTTTGCTCCTTTCTCTCCGAAAATGAGACTACCTAAAGCTATCAGTAGTCCCAGAGGAGGCTGTGTGGCCTTTGGACTAACCTAGGGGTGCTGCAGTGTGGTGTTGTCCATGCACTGCAGAGGGACCTCCCAAGAGACTCYTCCTGCAAAAAATGTATGCTGTCTCTTGTTCAACCTGACAAGGAGAAAAGTACAGGAGTGCTGCAGCAGCAAAGTCACAGCTCAGGTGTCTGTGCATCACCTGTCCTTTAGCTTTCAGGTACAGCATGTTCCTCCCTATGGAGCCTCTTGTTCTGTCATACTGAGGCATCTGAGTCTTGCATAATCCTGTGCTAGAGTGGCTGCTTGCAGGGCACCTTGCTGGCTGGCATCAGTTCTGTGCTGGTCTGACATCACCTTGTTTATCAGGAGTTCTCTTAGTTGGCTATGGCTGGTGCTCACTGCCCGTCCTTCCAGTCAGCAGGCACTGGTGCAGCTGGCTGCTCTGTTTTTGGACAGCTACTTTTCACAGTTTGCTGCCAATAAGCAAACATGTTTGGAGGAGARTCTCGCAGGAATGGGCTCTATTTGTATTCAAAATTATTTTGGTGCTGCACAGCCTCTCGTGCTCTAGCCTTTGTTTCCTCTGACCCTGTTTTGTGCTGCTGGCCTGCTGCAGAGGGCAAGGTGGCACGTGTCCCTATACACTTCATTCAGTGTTTTCTCACTCCCAGACTATGTACTGGCTGGTTCACTCTGTGAGAACACCTTAAAACCCATGTGACAGTAGTTTAGACTAATCTGTGAGTTTTTTTGTTTGAAGCAAGTGCATGAGATACTTCTGTGGACTGTTTCTCCTGATTTATTATGAGCTGTTTGAATGCTGACTTACCRTCTGTGTTCTCGGTTTGTGCAAGGTCTGCTACCCAGCTAGAGTGATGTTCTGCTTTTGGATGGGGGCGGAGGTGTGTTTGTGTTTGTTTTTCCTGAGAGGAACTYTAAGAATGCTGAAGCTGTGGGAAAAATGAAGAAGATGCAGATGATTAGCATAAGTAGGCCAGCTTGGCACCTGCTGCTAAGCTCTTGAAGACACTTCTGGCATGGTAGACAGTTGATGCTCTTGGAGTAACATCAATATATTCCCAGTCTGGACTATAGAAGAGAAAAAATGTACACACAGTGCTCAAAGCAACCTTTAGCCTAGCTCTGAACTGCCACTTTAGGGTATTTATCTGTTACACAGTCTGGACCATAGATGGAAAAAGTCAGGCACAGAACATTCACTGGGAAGGGCTGCTGTGCTGGTGCAGTGATTCACAACTTCAGGTCGCTGTTGGGACTGGTGCTTCAAGTTTGGATCTTGCTGTTTAGAGGGGCTCTGTGAGCTTTGCAGGTTGACTCCCAGGCCTTCTCTTTCCTCCTTTCAGTTCTGCTTAAAGAGGCACCTTTACCTTTCATATAAAAAAATACTACTTAGGGAAGGGGTAACCTTGCAGGGTGRCCTGTCAAAATGGTGTAGACCCTCTTCTCTCAGCCTGAGAGCAGTTGTGTTCAGAACTGTAGATGTGAGCCTGAGAAAGGGTCTTTCCAACCTGCATTAGAGCATCTTCTAAATTAGCTGCAGGGTTGAGCTAGTCCTCTGCYACAGGTACTGCTGTACTAGAAAAGGTACTAGAGAAGGGCAGGGGCACCATGTGTGGTGAGTGTCCTGCTAGTGTAGGAGGCAGAAATTATTATTTTTCAGATGACCTCAGAGCTGATGGACTTTGAGGGTTGCTTGTGAGGAGTCTTTTGGGGTTACGCCARGAAAAACTGTCACTTGATAACACATCATATCTCTTGACTTGAGGGCTTAAATTCCTCTCTTTTTTCACTTTGGCACTCCTCCCCACTCTGCTACTTGCATAAATGCASATTAGAAGCCAGGAAGGGTCCTCAGGCTCTGCCAGCTCATGTAATGTCCTTCTCTGTGCAGGCAGAAGCTGTGCAATGAGTGATAAGCCTGTTTGGCATGTGTGAAGTGACAGTGGTTGGATAATGAAGACAGCTGATGAACAAGAAAACCCAATTTCAGATTTTGGCTAAGTTTCATCTACATCATCCTCTATCCACCAAATATGATCCCTTATACTAGAGCTAGTGGCAGGAGGGTGTGGACTGAGGGTCCACTGGGGCAGGGTACAGGTGCCTTGCAGATGTTCTGGAAAGGTGAGTGGTGGTGGTGACTATGGTTTGTTATTTTTTGTGTAGTGTGAATGCAGCTAGAACTCTTTTGTGTTCCTGAAGGCTTTCCTGTGGTCAGAGATGGGGCACCATACCTTGTAGCACCTTCAGTAGTGAGGTCTTTGATGGTCATCTGGTGGACTATTGTGACCATGGCTGCTGAATCCCAGTCTCCTGCATTCACTTTGATTAAACTGGTTTTATTCTTTTCAAAAATGTATGTTAGGTTAATTCATGTTGAAGTAGCCCAAATGGCCATGTTAGTTTTGACAGCATTGTAGTTGAGGCTAATGACATGAGAGCATGTGGTTAAAACCCTGCTGCTTGTGTGATGATGGACTCTTCACAGGACATCTGTTTTAATCTATTATTTTTAGAATGAGGCAGTATCTTTTAATGACTTTTTCTGTAAAACTTCGTGCTGTGAAAAATTGGCACTGAATGCTGCAGTCATGTTTTAGTAGTGGCAAAGTGATGTGGTCGGGAGGATGAGAGGCCCATTGGCATGTGCTGTTAAAATGGCAGATGTCCTGAGTGAAAAATGTCTTTTTTTCCCATTGAAGGAAGTTGGTACCACTTTTCTCCTGTGGATAAAGTTGCTAATGAGTAGCACCAGTCTTTACTTAGGGCTTGAGGAATTATGTGGTATATTAAAGGCTGTGATCTATATTTTGCATTTAAATTTTGTTTATCTATGAAAACTCAGGGGTAAATGAGTCACTGATGAGTTTGACTTCATTCAGGAAAATATGTGTGCAGCTAGTAGTTCCTTACAGATGGTACATGATAAGGTGTAGAATGCAGAAATAAGATTTCATAAGCATCCATAAATGTAGCTTTTTTTCTGTCTTGTTTCACTTGCAAATCTAAATTATTTTCATACAGATTTTTCACAGATAATATTTAGATACAATATTTTGCAAAAAAATTTACTTTATTTACATTCTTAAAACTTCCGTGGTTAACAGTGTTAGGCATTATGAGTGAAAATGGCTTGAAAGTCAGTTTAGTCAACAGATCCAGTACAATGAACTTTTTTATCAAATTAAGTTGAACTAACATATTTTTGCAAACAATTAATGTGTGGGAATGTGTCAGTTTCTTCCGCACCTACTAGAACAAATCATTTTAACTGTGAATCAGGACTAAAAAGACTTGTTTCATTAGCTTTTTTCAGCATGCAACTTCTATTTTATGGCTGTATATTAATGTTTTAGGTTCTAGGAATGTTGATCTGTAGKTGAGATTAGTTGGGAATGTTAAACTACAGATCATTTAAATTTGCAAAAATTATATTTTATCCTTGGCATCTAATTTGAAGCAAGCTGGTTTTAGATGGCTATGACAAAAAGGAAGAATTATAATACTTAACAGTTGCAGACTTATCTGAGCCATTACCAGAATATAAGATGTACCTAGGATTATGAAAAATTTTATGGGTTCATCTTTTAAATCCGAAGTCTGAAAAATTAACAGGATGATGGACCACAAGCAAACTGTTTAGAAAAATAAAAGGGACTTGTTAAAGCTTTTTACTTTTTTTTTTTTGCCTTTGATAGTACTTTAAATAGAGTTTACACTTGTTTCCTAAATCTTTTATAAGGTACACGTGAGAGTTCCAGTGTACTGTTGATGTTACCAAAGGGCTTGCATCATGCTCACTGTTATATCCCCTTGAAGTGCTAGGGGAATTTGTATTTAATTTAATTTTTTTTAAGAAAAGAGATTTAATTTTAAAAATTCTCTAGGTGTGAGAATTTTTATGTACATTTGCTMTGTGGTTCAATGCAATCCATTCATTTTTTTTACTATCTCCTAAACACTGAAAGCTTCCACTCTACTTTTCTCATCACCATATGCAGAATTCCAGAATGCAGGCTTTCATTTATAAGGATCTTGTTCACTATAATGAATGTAGCTTTCTTCAGTAGGAAACTACACACTGTTTTCTTAAGCCCTGATTTTGCATAGACCTCAGTAATCATGTCTGTAGATATACTTGGAGTGCATTCAGATTAAGTGTGTGCATCCATCATTTCCAGCTGATGCCTTAGGCATCCTGAAGTGCCTGAGATCTTAATTTCTATCATTCATGTCATCAGGGTCTTAACACTGAAATGTGTTATTACTTAACCATGGCCTAAAGCTTCAAATGTGATTAGTACCTCTGGATACCCAATCTGAGACCTCTATAAAGGAGTTTGAGCTTTAGAAAATGGTAAGGATATTTTTACCAAGTATTAAATCATTGAAAATGTATGGAATTTATTAATGAGATGTGCATTAGCCAAATCTGAGGTATACTTCTTAATTTGCTTAAGTGCAGTGCCGTTGGAGGCTGAATATGTATGGCTTTCTCTGCCAAAAGGCTGGAAAAAGATCAGAATCAGTACCAATTTCAAATAAACCCCAAATTCTTTTTACAATTTGTAATTRTTCTTCACCATTAAAATAAACATAGATAATTACTTTGTGAAGTTCTACTTGGAATTGTTTATGCCAGTTTAGTGAGATGTGGATGCTCACGGTTTTGGAAAAGTCAATAGAAAATTCTGTCTAGAGTTTTAATTCAGCTTAAACCTGAGTTCTAATTGTCATCAAAAGGTTCGGTGAAAGGTGAAGTAATGAGTAAGATGACTCCTGTTTTAAACTCGCTTGAGTAGGTGTATGGAAGTCAGTCTTAAAGAAGTGTTGCCATTATTCTGGCAATATTATACTTTTATTTGTGACTCTGTAGTTCATGGGATGTAGATTCATTCTTTTYACAGGAAGTGTAACTTTACCTACCCAAAGCCTAGCAACCACTACAGAAGTATGGGGAGGGGGTGGAGGGAGAGGTTGAATATTMTAATTTCCCTATTAGTAATGGTCCCTTAGCCTGAGAATAAAACTGTGTGCCTTTCCTGGATAGATGAAGTCTCTGTCCTTATCTGAGGAAGGACAAGGTTTCTAGTAATTGCACGGTGATACTTATGGGACATCTGAAATCTTATTCCCACTCTTGAGGAAYCCCTCTGTCTCTGGTTCCCCCCACTGCTTCTTCCAGAGGTTCATGTGTACCTTGGGGGTAGATGCCATTACCTTGCACACCTTTGGATTTCTGCTCTTGTTATAGCATGGCTTCTGTGATCTTCATTTTGCACATCCTTCCTCAAAAGTTGGCTTTTTCATGGAACTTTTCTTTGTGCTGCCAGCTTTATTGCTGCCCGTGTGACTTGGATTATTAATACGGAAAGCTGGAGTGTTCAGAGTGCCTTTTATTTTACTGTAATTAAGGCAGAGTAGAAACAGCAGGWGGGTGACTTCAGGCATGAAGATCCTATTATATCATTTTGAAATATGTTCCCAAAGGTTTGCTTTTTAAGATGCATGTTTAGTCTTTAGMTTTAGCTCTTTTTCTGATAGGATTAGTTAGGTTGTCGTGTGTTGTTGTTCTCTCCACCCCCATTTCTGTGTATCATGGCTGCATGGCTGTGGTCTGTCTCTTATTAGCCCTGAGAAATGGACACCCAGTGTGCTGGCTCTGCAGGCTTTGTTCTCCATTTTGTTCTGGCCCTTCTTGGACTCTGGATCTGAAGGAGAATTAGCAAATTTTTCCTGTAGTCAAGTGTTTTTCCTGTCGTTAGGTGTATTTGAGTAAGAAGTTCCTATTGAAATTTTTTAATTAAGGATTTAGGTTTCTGTGTCTAGTCTGTGTATTATGTCAGCGTCAAATGGGAATGTAATACCTGACAACATTTTCTTTCTTTTTTTGTTTGTATGCTATTAAGTTAAGGAGAGAATCTCACTGTGTTCTTATCACTGGTTCCTTTTAGGGTGGCATTATTGCCCTGGAATGCTTTCAAGTTACACACCTTAAAGGAAACTACATTTTTGTGATTCAGAACCATGGGACTTCCTCCCATGGAAGCTGTGAGAAGTGCTACATGTGGAAGAGGCTAAAAAGCTGATCTAGAGGTCCTAGTGGAGTAACTGGTAGCTAGTAATCAGTAGATGTTGGGTTGTAAGTGCAGAGTGACAATTGGAGTCTGTGGTATTTAATATTTCTGCCTTTTRTGGGTAATACGGTATTTTTCCTAAACTCAACACTTCATATTTTAGAGCAGACTTTCTGAGAAATTGCAGGTTAGCTGTGAGACAGGAAAGAAGCACAAACATTTTCCTTCCAGATCAGYGTTAACTAGTTTTAGTGAAATGCTTTAGGTCATGTAGCATCATATCACTGCATAGAGGAGTTGAGTTTGAGTGCATTAACTTACTCTGTTATGTAATTGAAGACTTCTGTTACCAGTTAGTTCAGCCTTTGGTTTCCTGAGCAGTTGCTATTTAAGTTGGGAATAATGACAATATACACACAGCTGTTTTTAAACTGTGGTTCTCCTGGCTGGGTACTCCAGATAACATGGAACAACATAGCGTGGGGGTGCCTAACTGGAGGCTGTATCAGGCCCACAGACTGTCGTTATCTTACCCTGAGAAGTATTTACTGGTTATTAARGCAACTGAACTCTGGTTATCAGTCTGTTTGTTGTTGTGAGCCAGCAGGATTTACTGGATTGGGTATAGTGCTGTACCAACAGCGCTATACTGGGCAGGCTTGACCCTGGCAGGCATGACCCAGTCAGGTTTACATCCATGGCTGGAAATAATCAGTTCTTGTGTGTCCTGAGGTTGACTCTGATGTGTAAAGATAAAAGATGTGACCTTTTGGGAAGGAGGGAAGCGTGAGATTTTTAATAAGAAAATTAAGAGTCATTCATGGAGAAGCTTTTACTGCCCTTAGGAAAGGGCTTTGCAGTAATTTTCATCAGCTTTAAAGGTGTGCATGCATATGAGTGGCTYAGACCAGGAGAAGTTGCTCTGATTGATCATGGCAGAACCAAAGCTGTGGGTTGTCTAGGTGTAGACTTCCTGTTCTTGTGGGTAGTGTTAAACATCATAAAGATTGTGTTTAATGTTTCAGGCATRTTTTGAGGGTGGGGATAGCAGATACTACATTCCATCCTCCACCTGTTGTATACCAGAATTATACTTCCTTCACACTGTGAAACATCACAAAGTTCAGCATGAGAAGTGCAAAGTCTTGCACAGTGCAGCTGCAAGTTGGGGAATCACCCTCTAGACAGCAGCCTTACAGAGAAAAGGATTGGGTATCCTGGTAAATAATTAGTTGAAAAAGTCAGTGATGCGTCATTGTAGAACTGGAAGCAGCCCATATACAGGACTGCACCTGGAGAGTGTAGCCAGCAGGCTGATGAAATGGTTATTCTSTTTACACCACTTCCAAGGCCATTTCTCTAGTTCTGTGTCTAGTTCTGGGCTTCCCAATACAGAAAAACCACTGTTAATCTGAAGCGAGTCTAGCAATAAGCCACTGATGTGGTTGAGGGCCTGAAGTACATGATATGCAACTAAAGCCTGAGATGCCTGGAGAAGGAGAAGCTCATTGTGCTTAAATGCCACATGTGTGGTTAGGGAGAACACAGRGGCAGATGCTTCCCGGGTGCATTGCCAAGAAAGACGTACAGTGGACACAGGCTGTAGCGAGAAGGATTCTGACTCTGAGAGAAAAATAAAAGTATTGCTCCTGAGGATGGTCTTAGACAGAAGAGTCACCCAGAAAGGAGGGATAGTCTCTTCATCCTAGGGACAAACCTCAGTTGCACAAGGCCTTTGTCACCTGAGTGAACTTGGATGTTTCTCAGCTTTGAATATTCGAGTGGACTCTGATGTTCAGAAGTCCCTTCCAGCCTAAATTTAGTCTGTGGTCCAGTATATTTTTTCCTGTGTTCACAAATGTGTTTAACACTGGCTGCTCTAATAGAAAAGAGTTGTTCTTCACACTTCTCAGAATGAAAAGCARTATGTGAAGTAGCATCTTCTTTTTGTTGTAGATAAAGCAGTTCACACAACTTATTTTTTTGATAGTCTTGGGTGGTTACATTGGTTGGCTGGCATTTTACCACAGTCTGAACTTAAGTATTGACAAGCTTGTAACTAGACTTGTAAATGAAGGGAAACTAAATTTTGTTCATGTTGTTTTCCCCTGTATTTAAAGAAAGCAACAGTTTCCTTGTTCCTAGCAGTGAATTGCCTGAATAGGTTTTAAGARCTCTGAACCTATGTTTTATGTCTAGTGCTGTTTCTCAAGTGTGGGTTCCTTATGTCTAGTTAGCCTTGATAGCACATAGARTATTTTAAAGCATTTCTCCACGGAGCTGTCAGAAGAGCCTGCCATCCCTGCATGACTGCAAACCTGAATCATCCTTCATGAAAAATATAGATTTAGATGTTCTACTGGGTATGTTCTCATATCACAAAACATCTCTATCTAGTASGGTTCCAAATACGCTTATATCTGACACTATAAGGAGTCTGGCTAAGCAGTTAAAACAACAGGGGGAAACAAATCTTTCTCATAAGATCTAACGGGAGATACTAGCTGGGTTTTGTTTCCTCTGTAAACTCAGAACTCACATGACTTAGTGAAGTTGGACTCCAACATGGTTTTAATGCTGATATTCTTGATTGATGATAGTGCACTTGGCTTACCAAAATGCACAGCAAATTYWGTATTTCAAAATCATATTGATATATGGAAGTGCTATCAATGAGGATAACAATGTACAAGTGGGAAAAGATCTAAGAAATAAATCCTTTATTAGTGGTGTTTTGTACTTCAAGGGTATACAAAGCAGCACTTGATTTTCCTTACAATGAATTTATATATGTGTCTTTGAGTATTTTGCCTACAGCAAAATCCTTGGAAAAAAATAAGAGTCTTCAAAATTCTCATGTTTCTAAATACCTGGAAGTCTGGTAGATACCGTTCTCAGAGAACGTATATTGTCAGCTATGTCATGAAGGCATTCATTGACAGCACTATATTATGTAATGGTCCACTGCCTTTCTGGGGCAAGGGCTGTGTCTGTGAACAGTTYATAATCTCTGCTCATTTTTCAGAAGAAACTTTTCTCAAAGTATTGTGTAGTTGTTTCAAATGCTCTGGTGCCTGTGCACTGGTGTCTTGGGACAAAAAGCACACMGTGAAGAAATGGCAATAACTTCTTTTGTGGACTGAATCTTGCTGCCTAAAACTACTCAGAAATATAATTTTCCTCCTCCTATGCCCTAATTTCCTCTTTCATTTAATTGTTCAGACTCCTCACTTTTCATTTCTTGTTTGTATTTCAGACTCCTCACTTTTCATTTCTTGTTTGTATTTAGAGAAGGCACTTTGCAGTCTCTTTACAGACACACAAGTGTCTGTAAAACACTTGTGCACATATGGCAGCAATGATATTTTGTGTTAATGGCTGTAAGATGTCCTTGTGCACATTGGTAATGATAGCTCTTTCTTCAAATATATGCTTGATAATTACAGAATAAATACAGAGACTTTGCTGGAAAATGTTTTCCAGTAATTCACCTTCGGAGCTCTGTGGGTGAACAGCTGGTGAAAGATAATGGATTATCTTTCTGCAAGAGGAAAGCATGGGCAAGACCTACTTCTTACTTCAATCTCCTTGCCCTCATCTCTTCCTCCCCCCTCATGTCCCATATAACACTTAAGAACCTGTCCTTACCATTTTCTGAGGGAGTTGGGTGGGGACTGCTTGTTATCACTTTTGTGTTTAAAAAAATAATAAAAAAAATAATTGGCAAGGAAATAAATTTAGCTGTGCATAACAATTCATGGAAGAGGAAATCAACACTGTCTGCTTGTAATCTTTTAACACGTATCCAGAAATAGATTGTTGTTAATAGATAATAGAGTCTTAGTATTTGTTTTAAAATTTGTAGTATTGGAATAAAAAATAAGCAGGTCTGTGAATTAGAAAGGACTGGAAAAAACATCATTTAGAGTCCAAAATACTGATCAGTATACTCCAAACATTGGTCAGGCCACATGTCTTTACTTGGTGCTTYCAGAAGTTCCGGTACTTTAAAGTAAACTTTAAGTTGAGCTTTTTTACTAAATTGTCTGTTAAGAAAARATTTGAAGAAGAGATGCAACTGATGGTTCTCACAAAAACCTTCTCACCTGAGATAACAAAGATTCTTACTGGGCTTGGGGATTTTGATCAGTTCAAGCATGTTCACTTCAGAAAAGTGAGACTCCAAAGTGACTTCTTGGCTCCTTAAAAATGCATTTTTTATAGCTTGGCGCTTCAAGAAAGAGTAATTCCTTAAATTTTGATTTCATATAATACAGTTGTAAAYGCTCCTGTTTTCTTTCCTTCCTTTAAAATACAGCTGAATAGTCAGTCAGGAGTGAACTTCTGCTGACAACTGCATAAACTACTCTGCTACTGTAAAATCTCTTAAAATAATTGGGTACATTTTTGTTYCTGTGTAAGAGTAATGACTGGTGCAATCTGAGCGTGGTAACATACATAGTGACAAACTGACCCTTGCTGCTCATCCAGATAATACAGTGGAATAGTTCAACACATGACTATTCCTTTTTTTTATCATGATTGATACTTGTTTTGAAAGATTTTATGGATCTAGATTTTTTTWAATGATGCTTCTGCGGACTTCATTTTAAAATTAAAATGAATATAGGAAACAAGAGTTAAGTGTCAAGAAATTATTATAAAACTGAAGTTTTGTGGCTGTTAACATTAGGACAGTTGCCAGAAGTGTTCTTCAAGGCTTTTAACTCCTTTACAGACAATTTGATCAACAAAAAAATCAAGTTTTATAATCAGAGTTGTTTTCCCCTCAGTGCTGTGGGGTATTTGTGTCCTGCAGACCATTGCCACACATCTGTATCATGTGTGTACTTGCTCATAAGAACCAAAGTGAAGCTGTATGTTACTTTAAAGACCACAGAACTACCAAGTGATTAAAAACATTTTTGGTAAATGTTACATCCTTGCTTGATTCATAATGGCAATCCAAATGTGGAATAATGTATTACTGGACAAACAGTCTTGAGTACCTTTTTTTAAAGAGGCTGAAAAAAAACCACAGGCCTAAGTGGCATTGAGTATTTTATGTGAAGTAAAGGAAGAAAAATCAAAGATTTCATCTCTCTCAGACTTCTGCTTTAGAGAATTCCAAAGAAGTTTATGGATAAAAAGGATTACATAGCCTTAGCTCCACAATACTAGTATTAAAAATGAACCTAGTTTGTCTGAACTACAGTATCAAGGTTGAAGAGTTTGACAGTCTTTATAAGATTGTGGTTTGGGACTGAATGTTTTTTTAAAGTGAATTGATGCAAGTGGAAAATATTGCTTAAGAGCTAAAACAGTCATGAAATGGGCAAAGTAGTCAAGATTTACTTAGRTGACACTGGAGACAAATTAGTAAAGGAAAATATTAAATTCTGTATGGGAAAATAAAAGGGAATGACGTATAACTAACGAYGCATAAGAAAGCAGAAGGGCAACCATTGGGCTTTTCTCTGTGTAAATATTGGCTCAATGTCTATACTAGCTTGCAGTTGCATTGAAGTAGATTAAAACATTTTGTAGATGGAGTTGAATTCCTTGGTTTTCTGTTTGTGGTCACTTCAACTGCTTAYGGTCTCCTCAGAGGCCAAGTACTATGTCAGAAGATTTCTGGAAATAAGKTAATACATCTTTACTGGTTCTTACTCTGGAAAGGGGAAGTTGCAAAAGCACATCTACACARACCAGTAGGTCTTCCAGCTGCATCTGCACTAGCATGCAGGTTCTCACCCTGGTGTTGCATAGRAGCTTCCGAATGTTTGGTTGTTATTTCCAAGTATGAGTAAAGAAAAAGGTTGGAAGCCAACAGAATGAAGCCGGAGGTATAGATCAAGATTTGAGATTGCCAGCCTACTACAAGCTTGTTCTGAATGTCCTAGTACTTGATATTCTGTTTTGATATTAACACACCTGTCTAGATAGGCTGTAAATGAGGAAGAGAAAGGATTTCTCTGCTTCGATGCATGGAAATAAATCTTAAAGCAAAAGGATCATGATGTAGTGCTTATTAAACAAAGATGGCATGTGGGTAATGTTACACTTTAAGTAAAAGAAGAGTGTACAAAACTGAAAACTTGTGTTTAAAACATCTAGTTTAAAAGCAGMATGTTCTTTCAGATACTTCATCTGATCTAAAAACTTTCTGGGATGATCCTCACTTGATGTGCCTATCTTGAAAAGCTGAGAAACAAGACATARGGGTGAGACAAGGTATTTACAATTGTGAGTATAATGATTGAACAGATTTTTGTTGCCTACAGGCTTTAAGAATATGCAAGAAAGAGAGAGCAGCTAGAACCCATGGATCTTGGGCTGCTGCAGATCATGCTGGAGTGTGCAGTA
Organism: Malurus melanocephalus; assembly: GCF_030028575.1. Lineage (NCBI taxonomy): Eukaryota > Metazoa > Chordata > Aves > Passeriformes > Maluridae > Malurus > Malurus melanocephalus. Next base: position 1,711,001 of record NW_026623289.1, read on the forward strand.
ACGGGGTATGCTCTGGATTGCAGTGGTAGTGTGGAGGATGCAAGAAGTTTGGGAATGCCTAGAAGCATGTCCRTTAAACAGCTTGTCATGTGGGCTGGCAGTCTGCTAAAATCATGATCCAGAAACTTGATTTAAGAATTTCTGAAAGATATCACGGCAAAGATGTTAGGAAAAGATGGGCTATAAATACTAAACAAAACCAAAACTGTTCTTTGATACACAAAATATGAGATAAGGGGAAAGAGCTGTACTGTACATAAATTAGCAAAAATTTGGATAGGAAAGCATGATAAAAATACAGAATGAGGGGGAGAAAAGAAGGAAGAACTTCATCCTGCCTCTACTAGAGAAAGCTGAATTTATAATGCATGAAGACTTGGAAATGTCTCTAGGAAGAGACATGGTATTCTATTTTTAGATTCTTGTTCTGTATGCTTTGCATATACATGTGATGTTAAAGCTCTTTAGTCATGTTCTAAATGAGTTAGATTTTAAAAATTCACTCTTAACTTTTCCAAGGTTTGCCTCCCCCAAGGATGACTTTATGATTTGAAGGAGAGATAAAAAGTTTGAACCTGTATAGACTATTGTGTATCTGAAATTCTAAATTTTCATTTATTCAAATTGTTTTCTTTCATGGATATTTGCTGTGTGTTAAAAAACCAAACCCTGCTTTAAAAGGATTTTTTTCTTGTTTTAGAAGATGGTATGGTCTCTGTGTGTTTGAAACTTTAGAATAATTAGCTGATGCTAGCAAGGTGATACCTTAAATGGGTAGTGTTCTGAAACAGAATTCTGCAAGTTTCTTTGTTTATTTCATTGGTAATTCAAATTTTTGGCTCTTTTTTTAAGCCATAAGCACTTTTAAAAAAAATCTGTACTGCTAATGATCCGTTATCACACAGTTTGACTCCATTTTTAGAAATCTACATCTAAGGCCAGATGTAGGATTTTCTCAGTTTTCCAGTAGATTCTCCCCACTCCTGGTAAGAGTTTAGTCCTTTCTTATCCATTTTAAATTTTAACTGTATTATGTGGAAAGCCTGGGAATAGATATAGACAGTTTTGGAAATAGCTGAGTTGGTGTCAGACATTAAGGAAAAGTTGCACAGTGAAATTAGAARCCTTTTCTGAGTGAAGTTTTCATCACCTCTTGGAATGCTGAGAGATGTATTTATCTTCCTTTTCTATTCTCTTTACATCCTGTCTGAGCAAGTAATTGGCCTCTGGAGATGTGCTTACCTCCTGAATACACCAAACCCTGGAGCTTTTTCTGTTACAGGCAGCCGGCCATGCTCCTGGTGTCCTGCTTGCCCTGAGTTTTGTTGGTAGTGACCTCTAGCACTTGGAGTCAGTGAAAATAGAAAATAGTGCTGCTGTTAATGGTCTTTCTCTTCCTTGTTGCCAGCCWGTGATATTGGAATGACTAGAGCAAGACAGAATAGCTTTGGCTCTAGATTCCTGGTCTGGAGAGGGAACTGAAGAAGTGAGAGATGAGTGAGAGTGTTTATAATAATAAAAAAAGCACTTTGAGCTGTCCACTACAGTGTGTAGCAAATCTTAGCATGGGACTTTTTAATGTTCTCTGCAGATTTAAAGACAATTCCCCTCTTCTCTGCTTCTGAATAACTTGAGCTACTCCAAATATTCTTGTGCCTGGTTACAGTAATTGCTYGTCGCATGTCTTCGTGGCCTTTTCCTACGGCAAAAACCTGACTTTCAGTGACCTTTTAATTAGATCTCAAGCTCCAGGCAGGTTTTGAAACAGGGTGAGTAATGTCTGAGAAAATGTCCTCCTGCCTACTGCCATTTAGAAGGAAGTGGAGTAAAGAGAAAGATGTGCCACACCTGTACTTGAAGTAGCTACCTGAACTCTTAAAATGGAAAAACAGCTCAGGGTAGTTATATGTGTAATGTTGCAGCCCTGAGCCATTAAAAAAAATAGTCTTGTATTTCCTAGTTTATGGTGTTGGTCTGGTTGGAAACTGAAGTATCAGGGAAAGGTAGTTGTCATTTGGCTGTGCTCCCTTCTCCAGCCTTCCATGGATCTCGGTGTATGTTATCAGCAAGGCAGGCCACCTCTGCAGCAGCAGGACGCGGTGCAGGCTGGTGCGTGGGCAGCTCATTGCACCCTGTGCCACTTAAGACCGTGGCTTCTGAAGAAATGCTCTGCTCCTTTACCCTCTGCTTGTGCTGATGTAGCAATCTCTCCTGACTCTTCAGCGATGATGATTCAATTTTTTCAACTACATGGTGATAGTTGGCGTTGTGTGTCTTGGTAGGTTGGGATCCTGCTGGTTTAGTGAGTAGAATCAGGTCAGAGAGGTGAGACCAGCTGGGTTTGTTGGAGCTGATACAAGGAAGAGAGCAGATCTGTGAAGTGCCCCTCTGGTCACAGTGATCCAGCCTATGGTTGTTTCATTGAACTACTTTACTTGATTCTAAATTTATAAGCAGAGAAAAGGGGTGATAGTAAGGTGGATTTCACTCCTGTCACGCCTGTAGGTGCAATTGTGGAGGGTGYTTTGGCAAGAAGAATTTACAGGAAATCTCTAAGCTCTAAAAATGAAGGAGGTGACATGTGGTAAATACAGCAGCAGTGTAAAGTGTAAATTGTTCTGTTACATAATGCACACACTAAGTTTATAGTAACTTGAGAGAAAATCTTATGTATATCTGGAGAAAAAAAAATACATGGATTCACTGTAAGTGATKGATTAAAAAGCTATGCTGCTTTCTTGGTAAGTTTTACTTCTAAGATGAAATGAAGCATGCAATCAGGAACCAGAACTTTGCTCATACATTGATGATGTAAGTGGTGGCTTAATTAATGGAAGTGTATGTATGCTTATATCAGCACAGTGTGGTTACCAGATTGGAATTGTTTTATTTCTCAGGATGTGCATTTTCGAAGATCAACTTCAGTATTAATAAATAAATAAATAAGACAAACGATGCCGGAATTGGYTGTAGAAACCAAGTTGTAATTCCCTAAATTTAGATCATTCCATGACAGTAACGTGAGTAAAATGAGAAACTGGGCAATGAGCTTCACCTTCTGATACAGATGTTATCCTCCTCTCCTTGTATTTGCATCCCTTGTAGTACTAGCACATGCCATGGTCTCATTGGCATATGATTTTTATTTTACCTTTTTTTTTTCCTTTTGGTAAACAAAGGTCTTGCATATATACGAGTACAGCAAATAGTCATTTGGTGTGTTTCTTTGGATGTGTGAGCCAACACTTATTTCCTCTCTCCTGCTAGAACTCTGTTGCTGTCTAGCTCTCAAAGACACGCAGTGGCCTTGGCAGGAGTTAAATTGGCAATGTGTTTTGTCACTTGGACTATTGGAAACCATCTGTGTGTTCCTCAGTACTTGTCTGTACAAACCTTGAGTATTATCTCTGATGTCCTTTCATTGTGAGCATGGAAAGCAGTGAATGGGCAGGCAGGCAGATAGCCAGCTATTAAGTGTTTGTGGTAACATTCATCAGCAAGCTGGCATATCGCTGCTGAGTGAGTCCTTCTGTGTGGCACTCGCTTTTGGGGCTTGCCACACAAAAGGAATAATAGTGAACACAGATGATGTTTCAAGGTAAATGCCTTGCTCTTCTGCTGGCAAATTTAGCAGCACTAATAGGATCAACATCAGAACTACTACTCAATATTTTTCTTCAAAGCATTTCCCAATGCTATTAGCCTTTAGCTTGGAGTTAAATTTTTCATGCAGTTATCGCAGACTAGTGTACAAATACCAAATGCCACTATCAGTTCTTCTGTAACTGATAAAGCCAGTTATGGAGCAAGATACAGAAGCTGTGAACACTCAAACCAGTCTTGGTTTGTGATAAAAATTAATGATGTTTTTATCCTTTTAAACCTTTGAAGGCTTTTGCATGTAATTATCTAAGCCAAGTGTTATCTAAATTCACAGTTCTGTTAAGTGTCAGGAAGATACCTGATTGAAAGTGCTCAAATATTCTTTCATGTATGTCAGAAAACTTCCATAAAATAAAGCAAAATCCATAACTGGCTGCAAATGGGTACCTTTGTGCRGTAGTTCTTCAGAAAGCTTGAAGGATTTTTAAGCATTTGTATACCAAATAAAGACTAACAATTTATATTTAATTTATTCATTAGTTACTACCTTCTGTGTTGGAAATTCAGCCTCAAGAAGACTCAGACTTTCTTGCTATTGTGTTAGTGTATATGTCTGTTTATACTGGCATTTTAGTTCAGATTAATTCTGTTAGAAGAGAACAGTACCAGCCACTGTAGAACTGGATGGCCTTGCTCAGAGAATAAAGAAGACTGTGACAGTGTTTGAAGTGGTGTTGTAGCAATAGGCTGTTCTGCAAAGTCTATAGGCACTTGGCAAGAGGTAATGAGGTTGTGCTTCTCTGGCTTCAAAGCCAGTGGAGTTTGTGTCATTGTAGTGATAACCAAGTCTTGCACCACTGTATCGGTCCMATGGATGTTGATGAATGATGAAGAATTGGATCATTGGGCAAGAGGCAGACAGAGTAAGTGAGGTGTGTGTATGTATGTCATAAAAACAGGGCACTGCAGAAGTCAAAGGCCCAGCAGAAAATGTGTCAGAGAACACAGAATGTGTCACCTTTGACTTGTAAACAGCAGAACTCTGATGAAGTTTGTCTTCCTGTAGAATTTGTATTTATCTCCTTTACTAGGCTCAGCGGTATAACCCCCTGCCCTTCCCACTGCATGACCTTCCCTTTTCTGCTGCACACTTCTTCTCTTCCCTTTTCTCCCCCCATCCCTGCATGACTATGGACAGTGAGATATGTCTGCTTTGCACCTGGGTGTGTGCTGGTTGCCAGCTAAGCAGGTGACTGCTGTATTCCTGCTGCCACCTTTCCCTTAGTGGAGGTGATACTGTGGGTATCTCCTATTCAATACCGTTTTTTAAAATAAAATTTATAGCCACTTGGTATCTCTAAGCAACTCCAGTGAAATTTGGTTAAGGGGGCTATGAAGGGTTTTTATTGGGATCAAAGGGTGCTGGSTGAGAGGAGTGGCTTCAGAATGCCCAACAATGTGATCACACATACCTTACTTCCTTAGGAAACCAGACTGAAAAAAAGCATTCACAGAGGTAAAGAGTAAGAGGAAACAGGCCAGCACAGGAAAAGGGAAGCCAGGATCTATATTTGGAAAAATGGAAACTGAAGTCAGCATAGGATGGAAGAAGAAAAAAATTTGCATTTCTAAAATACAGGGAGAATTTCACAATCTGATACTAGAGGGTTGTGCTTCTTTAATACWMMSTGTGGGTTGTAACAGGTATTTATCRCCTTAGTAAGCAGGTTGGGGCTACCTGGGTGTGGGTATCTCCCAAGACATGTGTACAAGCACTGACTTGTTAAACCTGCCAGCCTGCTGTTTTAGTAGCAATATCATAGGAACGCCGTTTCTTTGAAAAGGGTGCACAAAGGGCACAGAAGTTACTTGATTTCTAGAATGTAAGTTAGGAGGGGTGGCTGAGGGAAATGGTAAAATTTGCTGCTCTTTCATGTTCTTTCTCCAAAGAAAACATCTTAAATAAAATACTGGATCTTCCTGGTGGGAGTATGGCTCCACAGACAGTTATCTGCGTCATTTTGTTTTTCCCTGACATTAATATTTTGCAATTCACATAGTTTCCTACCACAATGTTTTGTAGAGGGGATGAGGAGATAAAGGGACCATGGTGTGGCAGATGAATTTTCATCTGACCAGACAGTTCGACATACCTTCAGGGCAGATCCACCTGAGCGTTGTTATTGTATTATATAATGACTTAAACCCCAGATCACTTACAGGATCAGTTCTGAACTGTGAAATTAYCTGGTGTAGGCAGTCTCATATATGAATAGGTTGTCCACAGARCCATGAAGTCTCCATCCTCAGAAGTTTTTGAAATAACCAGGCAGAACCAGGAGTAACCTGGTCTGAAATCAGTATTGACTGTGATTTGATCAGGAGATTGGGTTAGAGACCAACTAGTCCCTTTCAACCTGAATTGTGAGTCTGTRTATTATTTTCTTGCAGTTGTCATGTTTATTTGAAACTTGGAGCTGCCAATGGTACAAAGCATCAGATGTTCTTGAATATTTGGCAGCTTCAGCTAAGTGATTTTTGTGAATTTCTTGTAAACTTGTAACAACAGGAATCTTGTACTGCCTAACAAATATGGAGGAGTCCTCAAAAGAGAGTCCTGGCGTAAGTCCASCACTGAAGCAGCAGTGATCAAAACTCAGCTGGTTGTCTTTTGCCCACTACAATGTAAGGGTGTCRGCTTTTGTGATTCCAGATGGTAAATTATTGACATAAATTGAATGGTCCACAATATGAACAGAAAGTAAAAATTCAAAACATATCTTGACATATCTCATTTTTAAATACATCCTAGGTGGGAAGAGTTGACCTATTATTTTTTGAGGGTGWTGTTGACAATACTGCCATCCTTCCCTGACCTGCTTTCAGAAATGAGAGGAAATTTGGCATATGAGACCAGCGTGCACCCATTCCTGGGGTAGTAGTGCGGAGTGCACAGTCTGCTGTGTCAGATCATCTGTGCTTGCATTTCCTGCAGCTTTCAGTCATTCTGAAACCACCCCAAATCTTTTCTATTAAGTGGCGTAATACAGATGGACTGTAGTATAGATGYACCAAGTCTCAAACCTAAATCACAAACCTATTTACCTGTGACTGTGCTTCAAATTATGTTTTCAAATTATTCTATTTGATGTTTTCTTTTTTTTTAAATGAAGTATCCTCATCCCATCTCTCAGTGGAAGAGGAGAATGTGATCAGAACAGAATTTGTATGTGGAGAATTATGTCTTGTGTATGTACCCTGGTTTTCAGTGAAGAAACAAATGCTGGCATTTCACTTCCCATTATGAATCAAAACATCAACTGTTACTGTTTYGTATTATTTTCTTGAGAGCATACATTACTTGGCTTCTTCAAATTAGTTGTTTGGGTTTGGGTTTTTTTTYCTTGCCTGGCATTATGGAAAACACCCTTCTTCCAAACAAGAATAAGTACAATAATGCAAAATCAACTTGAGAGAAAAGGCAGTGATGCATACAAAGATATTGCACATAGAATCTCTATCCCAAATTCTGATTACATCCTCACAGTCATGAATAAACAAACTCTTGCAATTACTCTCAGCTAATGTTACCCTGACAACAGAGTGTATATATAACAAAATTCAGTAATCACTGCCAACAAAAYCCAAAGTACAGCTAATGCTTCTGTGTGCCAAGATGAAATACTTTCATTAATGATTAAATCAACTCCAGATCATAAGTTCTGTCTTCAATATTAGGATCAAAAGTAATTATTCATTCCAGTATATGGAGATAAGTTTGGTTTGAGTTCCCTGTTTATCAAATAGTGATATGTAAAAGGAGAAGCTGGAGCTCTTTTTACCAGTTAGGTAGTGATAAATCACTTGGCACTGTTCTGGCAAGCACAGTGGATACAGTCTGTCTCTGATGCTTTTTGGTGCAAGTTTCTGCTCACTCATTTTGCCAGTTCTGTGCATGCTACTGATCTGCATATTTGTAGATTGAGGAAAAGCAGCTTCCTGGGATTACTTCAGGAAAGCAAACTGGAAATATTTTTTGATGTAATTTACTAAGAGATAGAAATTGCTGAGTCCAGTACTTAAATGCATCAGGTCACATCCTGCTGTAAACAGGGTTCTATTTCAAAATGCCAATAAAGTATATATCAGTTTAAATAAATTACTGGTCTGTTGTCTTCTCTGAGCTCTGATTGGCTCTGTAACTGCTGTTGTAGTCTTTGTGATCAAGAGATTCTKTTGACACTCAGTTTTATTTTCAAGTCTATGTACTTTTAAGGAATCGTARATGTCTTGACAAAGACTCAAGAGTTTTTCAGTTCTGGGCAAGTCCTGGGAAAGGGCCAAATTTAAATTTTTTCTGTACATTCAAAAGTTCATATTCAGCGCTTTCTAAGACAGAGACCACTGAAGCTGCAGTGTTTCTGAAAATGAAAACCTGCTAAATACAAAAGCAAATATTAGTTAAGTGCACAAATGGCTTATAAAAAATAGTAACTTCCTTCTAGGAGGGAACATTTCTTGTAATTTACATATGTTAAACTAGTTGATTTCAAGAACTAGTACTTCAGTTGACCAGTTGAGATGGAAAAAGCAGGAATAACCCAGGACTCATGTAGATTTTGGCAGAAATGGTGGTCAGGAAAATGAGGGCTGCTGATCCTTCCTTCTTCAAGAATACAGTTTCTAGAAAGATRGCAGTGAAGCCTTTCCCTGCAGACACTACTTTTTCTGTTTACTGAAATTTAGGTATGTGCTCTGCTTGCTACATAATATTTATTAATATTGAAATACAAAATTAATCAAATTAACTGGCTTTTGTACAACTTTTTGCATTTCTAAACTGAATTCCAGTTTCAGTGTGAAGTTTGATACACTTCCAAGCARGGAAATTTGCAGATGAAATAATAAAATATTTTGTCAACAGAAAAGTAAGATGTAAGGGGTTTTTTGAGTGTACAAGACAGCTTGAACTTTCATAGGTTTGTGTCTTCTGGCTTTGAAAGCTGCTTATGATCAATTTACAGCAGCAGGGCTTTTTATACTTAAACCAATTATTTTATTGCCCAGAGAAGTTGTGGATGCTCCATCCCTGGAAGTGTTCAAGGCCAGGCTGGATGGGACTCTGAACAACCTGTTCTGGTGGAAGATGTTCCTGCCCATGGCAGGGGCTTGGAACTAGATAGTCTTGGAGGTCCCTTCCAAACCAAACCTTCTATGATTCTCTGATTTTGATATTGTTTGCTTAGTATAATTATTGCTAAAAAGTGCTATTTATTTAAAACAAAAGTTATTATTGGGTTAGTGTCCTCCTAAAATAAATACTAGATTTCATTTCCCCTCAAATTTCAATAACAGAAGCTAATGTACTGCCAAATTAGTTCAATGACCAGCATTCTGTAGTAGCAAACCCATACTTTATAAGGGAACTTTCATGTTTATTTCTTGTCTGCAGTTGTATTTCCTCAATCTGTGTTCATTTGGTGGGAAGGAAGTGAGAGACCCTTACAAAACAATTGACAATACCATTGCTGATGGTTGTGATACTTGTACAGGTGTTTGATTGGACTGGGATAGGTCTCTAACTGGTTTGAGGTGGTGGTGCTGGGGAAGTTTGGTGGAAACAATTTTGGGTTTGAGGTGACAGTATCAGTGGCCTTGTGGTAAGTGGATGTGTGGTAGGCATTTCTGCCCAGCTGAAATAGGGAGTCTAGCAGAAAATCTAGTAGAGTCTCATTCTTTAAATTTCCTACTTTGGATAGACAAGAAACTCTGAGTGAAAGGGGTATTCTGGAGGAAGCTTTTTCAGTAACACCCTCCTAAGTACAAGGAAGCAACATGGCTGTTCTTCAGTACAGCTGTTTCTGGTCTTCAGGGTAGTGACTTATAACAAATATTCTGTGTAAATAGTGATCCACATGCTGTGTTATGCTAGAAATAAATAAAGGATTATGAATGGGATCCAGAGAGGAGAAAACTGATAGATCTGCAGRTATAGTGGAATTTATCCACAAATATTTTGAGAAATACTAGAACAAAATTAAGTGTAAGTTAGTTAATTGCTGGACATCTTTTTAGACTGCAATCCTTCAGTATTTGGTCTAATTGAGATCTGGTGAATGTTGCTTAACAGAAAAGATAGTTCAAAGTAAAAACTTKAAATTAGCCACAGATCTTGTGGGAATTGTTTCACTGCTGTTGAGTAGAGATACCTATCTCTTGAGATTGGGTTGTTGAACCTTAGCTGGTACTAGCTGAAATAATAAAAAGTAAAGCTGCACYCCACTTAAGAAGAGAATTAATCTAGTGCCTGCAGTGTAGGACAGATTGTCTGTAGGGTTTACCAATAATGAATGAGCTCTCCCTTTCACATRGTCCTTCACTGATTGACAAAACCCTAAAGAAAGGGAAGGAAGTCTTCTGAAAGACCACTTTGCTCTATAGTCTTACAAGCAGCAAGGCAGAACCATTCATGTGATTGAACTTAAAAAAAAATTAATTGTTAATTAAATAGCGTAATTAGCATTTTTTCCTTCTGTAGTTTTAATAGTTTTTACTTTTAATAGAAACTTTGCTATTGCTCTGTGTCGGTCTGTAATGAGTACTTTTGACCTGTAGTTTATGGGTTGGCTTGTGATGTTTCTCTTTATAATTGAATTTTCTTTTTTTTTCCTTAAACAGCAAARCCATTTACAAAATTGGTAAAGGAAATGCAACTCCATCGAGATGACTTTGAAATTATAAAAGTGATCGGAAGGGGTGCATTTGGAGAGGTAAGAGCTTTTTACTCTCRATTGTAGTAATAAAACTTTCTTCGTTTGTGCATCTGATTTCTTGTTGCAGTTGACCTGAGGACAAAAGGTTCACACAGATGTGTTAAAATACTTCCAAATGTGGGATGTAGCTAGGTACTAGTGCAGGGTCACTTTGAAACAGGTTATTCAATGTCCCRGTGTGCCATTTCTGTGACTGGGTCATTTGGCTTCAGTGTAGCCAAACAAGTGTCTCTTGGGTGTGTATATGAGTGGGGTGGTCCCACTGAGCAGCTGCACAGCTGAATTTGGGATTTCTTCTCCCACTTGCCATCTGTACTGCTCGGTGCTGCTCTAATTTAACACAGAGCTGGGCTGCTTCTATGGTAGGAGCRTGGAGGTTGCTCCACCCATCTGCCTGTCTCTGCAGCAATCTGGTAATGCAGAAAGACGCATTTGGCTGCCTCAAAGGCTGTTCCCTGTCATCTTTGAAGATCAAAGGCTGCTGGATCTGTTTTTTGGACAGCAAGTTGAGTCATGCTGGGATGATAGGAACGCCTTGTTTTTGAGGACTCGCCAGTCCTAGGACCCCRGACTGAAGCTTTACTTCTTAGTATGTTTGATGAAAGTCTCATCAATCACAGAAGCTTAGTAGGGCTTGCCACTGGCAAAAGCGTTCACGTGCAGCAAGCATAGGATACTTGAGACTTCTGGAGAACCTCAAAGACAACCTTTTCAGCATTTAAGAACAGGTAACTAAAATCATAGCTGTCAGCAAAAAAGGTTATTAACTAGAGAATTTCTAGAAGTAAAAACCCTTTATATTTCTTTCAGGAAACTTCTTTGAAGTAGTGCCATGCTCAAGTGAAATGCAGAGACTGCCATCTGTGGCTCACTCCAGCGCATTAGCATTTGGTTACAGCTTTTGCTGCTGGTGGCTAAGGACATGCTTCCTGATCCTTATGTCCTGTTGTCTCCACAGAGAGCAGGACTCTCTGCCATGTGGGCATTCCTTCAAATGTGGTGTGCCGTGGACGCCTCAAACTCTCAAGTAGGATTTGATTGTGAAACGGGTAGCACAGACCAAGCAGAAACTCAGCTAGAGAAACACCAGGCCCTACTTGACCTGGGTTCAGAAAGCAGCAAGGTTTCTACAAGCATATGCGCTTGCAGTGGGTACAGTCATGGTTTCATATTCACAGAATTTTAAGTTACTTCACAAACTGCTTTTGAGAAAAGTGGACACCTAAGACAGAAATTAATGTTTCAAGAATGTCCCTTCATCTGTACTGTCATCCAAAAATGTGATGAAGTAACATGTAGTTTCACCTGTAATCATCACAAACACAGCTGCTGAAGGAAGTGGAACATTTTAATAAAATGTCCAGATCAGCAATAAGACAAATTTTTTTCCCATAAGACAAAAGTTCACTTTCTAGTGGATGTTAAACTTGATGAGTGCAACATTTGTTACAAAAAAGGAAGTGTTATTTTAGTGGAAATAATGCRTGAGAGCCAGTTATTTCACTTGAGGGATTCACTTGAGTATTACTTGAGCATGACCTTTAGGGAAGAAAAATTACTGTAAAAAAATTGACAGGAAAAAGCAAAAATTGGGAAAAAATTTATAAGTCTAAKGAAGGACTGAGAGCTGCAAACTTAGTCCAGAAAAGAAGTCTAAGAAGGGAGGTTTATAAGTAGATCAAAGGCCTAAAGAATCAAGACAGTAGTCGGTACCTGTCTGCCTCTGTTAGGGTTTTGGTTCAAAGCAGTGGCACAATTTTGAAGACAGTGCCTTTACCTACTGCATAAGGATTTTACTCTGCATGAGCTGGGTTTCTCTTGGAGGAGGTTAACCAGAACCTCCATTCCAGGTGTGCACCAAATGGCCTTTTGGATCGAAGGAGTGCCTAAGAATCAACTACTGGGTTTGACTCTCCTAGCAGCTTCAAAGCATGTTTAGTCCAGGAAATCAGCCTAGATACAGTCTGAAACAAAATTCCTGAGCTGCATACAATATAGATGGGAAGGCTCAGYGCAGGGTACTTTGATGTTCTGGTCTTGCTGTGCCAAATGACTTGCTTAGTGGCTGTGACCACTGATATCTAAAGAATTTYAGATTAGCGTTTTGGCAGTTTGTCTTTTGGCAGGATTAGAAGTGGTTTCTGGATCTTTTCAGAACTAGACTGGTGAATGCTATAGCTATCAAAAATGGGAGCCCTTTATAGTGACTTGCAGATGGATTCAGTGTTGGGAACGCCTTCCCACAGTATAACTTCAAGGAAGGGGCTGTTTTCCATAGTACTTGTTCTGGTCTTTTTCAAAAGATGCTCTTTTCTACTTAAGGAATTGGCCAAATGAAATCTCAGTACAACAGCAGATGAAGTATTTGTATGCATTTCAAGAGACTTCAGTTTATATTTGCTGGGGAAGTTTAGGATGACATTTCTTAGCTTTGGATTAAATGTCTTAAGGTGCATAAAAGATACAAATTCTAGGTGGAAACTTTTGTTTATAATAGTGTTTGGAGTGCCAGAATCAACAATGTGTTTCATACTCTTTCCTTTGGAAAAGCATGGAATTTTTACAAAAACAATTCACACATCCCATCCCCCCCAGTGGAAATGAAATTTCATGGAAGTGAAATGAAAAAGTATTTAAATTTCATCCTTCTGTTAGAGCTGTGAGTGCTAAGAGAGTCAGAGATGTTAGTTAATACAATATCACATATTGTTCATCTCTTATCTAGAAAAGTTTTAGCTTATAGTTGCAGCAGCATGAAACTTTTGATCAGTTCAAATTATACAGGAATCATTGGTTTTATGTTCTCTATACTTTAATCCCTCTTGCCAGAGAGTATTTTATGCATTTTGCTTATGAAAGAATCCTTTGACCTTTGTGTATGCTACACTGCTATAAATGCCAAATTTTATAGGTATTATAAAATAGTAATTATGTAAAGGTTGACATTCCAAATTAAGGAAATGACATATAGTTTCTTGAAAGGAACTAGTGTCATCTGACTTGTACAAAACAACACTTGAGAAAAAACTGAACGGAGGAGCTGTGAGTAAGTTTTCCATAGCACTTTCATACATACATGGGAACTGTGTTGGAAATTACTTGATCACATTTATCTGCTAAAAATACATTTTAAAAATACCTGTAAAATATTTGGTTAAATATATAAAGAAATTCATCCRAATTAAACTGAAAATATTTCTGTTAGAATTAAGTAGTTTAAGTTAAATACGGAACAGCTAAACACGGTAGACTTCAAAAAGGATGAAAATTACATTCCATTCTTCTCAGTTTAGCTCCTTTGGACTTTTTGGAGAATGCCAGGGGCTTTTTTCTTACCAAAGAACCTTTGCATAAATCAGTAGCTTTGAAGAAATACACTTTAAACAACATAAAAGCATGATATTAGTTATTAGCCAGGATCAGTGGTCMGTTTTTCCCTGAAAATCTGTAATCCAAGGAAACATGGTATTTGACCAAAGAGAGAATTGAGACCACGTGTGAGCTTATCCCTGTGAACACAATTGCAAAATCAGTATCTACAGCAGATTGATGTAATCACCAGTACACATCTGTACTGGCACGTCAGTATGTTTTTCTTTCTCCTTTGCAGATCAGCAGAACTCGACCTGGTTCTTTACACTTTTCCCAGCAATATAAGAACAAAACCCAATGCAAAAAAGCCCGAAAGAAAGTTCTTGTAGGATGGGATGTCTGAGGAAGCAAAAGGAAAAAATGCTTCTTAAAATTCTCATTATTATACTAGGAGAGAAATAGCCTAGCTTAGAGCCTAGAGATTTCTTCTCTAGCCACCTGCACTTCTCCTTTCACACAAAGGAAGCCAGCCACTTTRCAAGCAGGATGAACTGAATGTCTGAATATCCCTTACAGCAGCATTTAAGATTCTGACTCCGGAAGTCACTGGCTTGAAAACATATTTTATTGTTTTCAGAAGTTTCATAGTTACAAAGAGAAGTTTGAAATGTTATTTSAGCATGACAGTTAGAATAGCTTATAATTTGGAATGCTAGCTGGAAGGAGGATAAACTACTCATGGTTGTTTCTCATCTCCTAGGCTGTATCCACCTGGGTATGTACCCAGCTGGGTGGAACATTTTCATGAGTGTGCCAGTGTTTCTTTCAGTCTTTCCTTTTTCTGGGTCATATAGGCAGGTAGCTCCTGTACAGAGGGACCACCTCCATGAGGAATAAAACTAGTAAGTGAAAAGCCCCCTAAAATAAAATCAGAAGTRAAATGGTTTTCTGTTACCTTAATTTTGCTTTCTATGAATAAAATGACTGTAGAAGTCTGTGTTTGTAGGCAAGAAAGAGTATGTTGTGTAGTGTGAAGTTTCCTGTGAACTACACAAAAACCAAGCAAACTACACAAGAGTGAAAATCACTTCTGTGAACTACACAAAAGTGAAAATACAGTCTTTAGGAGAAGGTTTAAGGAATATCAGCATAGAATGCAAAACTCTTCCAGATTTTCAACCTTTGGAAAACCACACCAAAACAACAAAGAAACCAAAAAAGCAATCCACCTATGGTTTGAAGTTTGCCTATGCCTGACTATTCCTTTCATCTAGCAACACTATGGACCGTTACTTGAAATGAAACAGTGTCCTGAGAACTTGTGCTTGGTGGATTGTGCTTACCTGGGAAACATAGGCCAGCCTGAGAAGTGTGTTCTGCGTGCTTGATGTTTGGCTGCATATGCTAAAGAACTGGGAGTAACCATGGTGTAAGCACTGTGAGAAGGATAGGAGGAGGACACTGTCTATGCGGATTGTAGCTCTAAAAACTTTTATGTGTTCCTTTGCAAGGTTCATTTGCCCTCAGTAATGTGCTTGTACATCTTTAAGGTCACATGTCCTCATTTTGTGTAAAAGACCATTTAGGTACACTGCTGTAGATCAACACATTCCAGTCAAAGAGCAGTTGTTGATGGAAGAATGCGTCAAAATGTACCTTGTTTGAGAACTTGGATTGTATAACGTGGCTGATACCTCCTGGAAATTTGGCAGCATGGGACTCAAACAATTGTTTTCTTTCCCTTGTTTGTTAGCAAGGATTTCTTGAATGAGCAATGCTCACTGTGGTTCCAGCAGAAGGGTGGAACTGCTTGGTCTTGCTTAGCACAAAAATAACTAAAACTCTTAATGTGCCCCACCTAAGTATTACTGCTCTGGATGGATTAGAAATACCTTTTCATTTATTGTGCTGTTGTGTACAGACTTGATCTGTGTAGTGTTCAGTAATAATACGTCACCTCAACTCGGGATGCTTAGTCAGAGTCTCAGCTGGGATCAACAGACAGAAAAATGTGTTTGCAGAAGAAAATAATGGCTGAGAGACAATAAGACCGATCCCCTGTGTACCACAGGTTCTGGTCAGTGATGTGGTTTCTAATGAGAGAGATACTGGCTGAGGTTGCAGAGTCAGAAGTGAATATGTAAAACCTAAGCTTCCTGCGGTCAGYCGTGCTTGGCAGCGAGAAGCAGAGCTCTTTGTGCCCTTTCCACCTTATAATCACAGCTGTAGGGTACTGACTTCAGTGTTTTGATGTGCTTGTAGAAATTAACCTGGGGCACAGCAAGCTTACTGACTGCAGTTAAGGCTGTCTCACTTATTCAGAAGCTTTGGTAGCTGGTGTTAGGTGCCCAGCAGGAAGGCAATGTACCTTCCTACATTGTAGATCAGCAGAATTCCAAAGTATTGCACACCACATACGACACTTCCCATTCAACTATTCAGAGTCAAAGCATTCAGAATACGATGCAGAAGAAGTATTTAATTAGCTTGGCTTTTCTTCAGT
Organism: Malurus melanocephalus; assembly: GCF_030028575.1. NCBI lineage: Eukaryota > Metazoa > Chordata > Aves > Passeriformes > Maluridae > Malurus > Malurus melanocephalus. The sequence continues at coordinate 1,727,192 of NW_026623289.1, forward strand.
ATGTTCTTCATGAAAAAGTATAATTAAATCAAAGCAAGCTATTTTCTGCTGTGGAAATGGATGAGGAAAGAAGCTGCTTTGTTTTGAAAATGCTTCAAAAGAGCTGGTTGCTATCTCAGTCCTCCCCAGCTCCGTGTGTGTTTGTGTGGCAGCACCAAGTAACTATGGAGACAGGCAGGTTGCAAGGAGCCGGAGAGACACAGTTCTTTGTGGTGCTGCTGTGAGAGCAGCCATTTGTCTCTGCAACCCCCCCAATCCTGAGAAACAGCTTAGGTGCTATTTGGGGCCTTTGTTCTTCTTTTGCAGAATCYTTCTGGCTGGTACTTGTATGGGATTTCTTATTTGCACAATGTGAAGATATACTCTGCATACWCAAAAAAACTGATTTTGCTTTGGAAATCGGCACCACAGCATATGAACTCTATCAAAAGACATTCTGGTTTTTAAATTTATATGTAAAATAGACATTAGAAACCAGATAGAGCAGTCCAGACCAGTTTTTCCTCAAAGATGCAATATTAAAACTATTGACTAATGAGCTCTATATMAAAGACTTTCCATATCTGAGAGTATCAGGAGGATAAAGTAGTTCCTGCAGTGTTTTTGYAGCTAGTGTGCAAGGTATCAATAGCATGAAACAGGAATAGTAGACTAAAAGTGGCTTAAATAAGCTTTAACCAAAGGAAATGAATGTAATATTCAATTATGAATCTGGTAATAAGACATTATGGATAAATTGTTTATATCTGAAATGACATTTTGTCCCTTCTCCYAGTTGAAAGGCTTGACTAAAATCTCTCCTCAAATGTCTAAAGCCTTTCCAAGTTCCTGCCAAAGGTTAATTCATGGTGTTTTACAYTGTTTTATCCATTATTTGTCCATTAGACCAAGCAGATCTTTTATCATCCACATTTACAGATGTCCTTTCAATTTTATTTCTAGGTAGAATCATAGAAAGGTTTTGTTTGGAAGGGACTTTAAAGATCATCTCGTTCCACCCCCACTGCCACGGGCAGGGACACCTTTCACTAGACCAGGTTGTTCACCCTGGCCTTGAATAATAACAATTATGTATGCTTTTTTTTTTTCTTTTTTTTATCAAGTAAGGCTTTTTCTATTCCCACAGTGGTATRAGAGGCTCTTTAATTCGTGGGTCACCTCAGTTGTCCTCTTTCACACCTGCTCCAGATGAAGTTTATTTTTCTGAGGTGTGGCTGTGTGTGGAGGTTCCAGTGAATTTGTRTTGCAAGGCAGTAATGTTTACCCATCCCCAGTGGTGTGTATCTCCCTGTGAATTCCAGACTGAAGTTTGCCTTTTTTCTTAACTACCTGCCATTATGACTTGTTTGCACGAGTATTATCTCCTGTATGTCTGTGTTCCTCCTCTTTGCAGCCATCGAGTTTCACCTTATTCCTGTAAGTCCAGTCCTTGAGGATAAGTTTTACCTGAGAGTTTAAGGTGCCATGAGCATGAATAGTGTCTTAGTGAGCTTTTTTGKTCTTTGCTTTGAAATTAATGCCAGCATTATTTCCAAGAAGTATTTGTTAGCTGTCTTAATTGTTTTCTGGAAAGCCAGTCATATATTTAAATTATTTCTGCACTTTATTGCACCATACTTACTGTTTGCATAAAAGAAAATTTGTAACTTGATGCTGCTTCCTAATGCTGTTCATGTCACTCGAAGGGCAGAGTACAGTGGTGGGAAGTTGTGGCTGTAGAGACTGATTTGGCTCAGATTCCTACCCTGTAGATTTCATTTGGACATTAGGAAAGGTGGAACTTGACCTGGGATGGCTTTGCACAGTGCAGCCCTAAATGTCAGTATTGAGTGGGTTTTGAAGATCAAAACACAGGAAAATACTCCCATAAAAAATTCAAGAAGGAAAATACTAACTCTTGCTGAAGTCTAAACTACTTTAGTTATATTGATTCYTTATTTTATTTTATTGCAATATAAGTGAAACCGAGATTTGCGGCACAAAATATGGGAAGGAAATGGATGGCAGAAGTAACACATATCTGATAGGGTGTTGTGGCTTGTAGTTACCATAGGTGGATCTCACTTATGATTTAGCCCCAATACTCATACATTCTTTTGACATAAGTATGTCTAAAGTTGGTTGAAATGTAGGCACTAGGACTCATTAGGCTTTCTGAAATCCTTGAGGAAGCATACTTAAGCTSTATTGCAGTTTTCCTGTTGCCTCARTCTTGAGCATGATGAGCCATGGTGATGCTTATCAAATCAGATGGTATCAATCTAACGGACATGCCTGGAAGAGGGGTTGCAGTGGTGGGGGAACCCTTGCATCTGCAATTTTTCCTTGTCACGTTTTAAATACTTAATAAAGCAGAATCACCTAAATATCTACCAAACCACTCTGACTRTTGAGTATTTGGCCCCGTGATTCTATATTCCAACCTGGCATTATGAGATGCAAGTTGGGAGTAAATTTTAATTTTCTTAGTTTGACACAGGTATTACTGGTGGTAGTTCTGGGTCAGAGGAATRTGGATTTGTTAGCCCATGTCCCACCCCTTTGGCCAGGTGTGGGAAGAAAGAGAGGTGTAGGAAAAAAAATCCAAGAACAGAGCAGAGCCAAATCCTCAGTTTCCAGTGGCTGAGAGTTCAGGGACTCCCCAGCCTGTGTCCCTAACTCAGTGGTGAGTAGTCACTGAGGCCCACAGTACAGTGTGTGTTACTCAGGTATTAAGCATGTATGTATTTAAATACTTTATGAATACTTACGTGGCTATGGCAGCCAGTGGCTGAGTTCCAGAACTTTTGTGTGACAATAWTACTTYCTTAATTTTGTTACCTTTTTATTTTATTTGATGCTTTTCAATGTCTCTGTTATGAGAAACAGCTAATTAGTGATTTCTGCTCATCTTCTCCATGACATTMATGGTTTCCTGTGTCTATTGTAGCTGTTATCTCTTTCAGGCCTGGAATATTTTAGGTTATTAGATCTTCTTCAGAAGCTGCTTGTACATTTATTCCTTTTTATTATCCTTAGCATACTTTTTTTTTTTAAACTTCTATTACAGCATAAGTTGTATTAACCTTGGAAATGAAGAGTAAACATTAATATTAAATCCTGGTCTGTGCAAAACATGAGCAGTTGTTCAGCTGGTAAACTTTTAAACTCTAGATACAAACACTGCTTTTGTTCTCAAAGCAGGCATTTGTAGCAGTTACAAATCTGTGTCCTTTGGAATATCTCTGAATGCCAGCTGAATGTTTTTTTCTTATRTTAGTAGATGTGGTGGATTGGTATGTAGGATAAGAACCATCACATTTAAAACCAGACGTCTTGTGTGGTTAGCACCACTGCAGTATGAGAGGCCTCTGATCTCTCAAAGTGGTCAGCGTATTGTAAGTGAATTTGAGGTATGCCAGAGAAGGATGAATTAATACAAAAGAAAGAAAAAATAACTCCACTGAACCATTTCAGAAGCAGACAAAACATTATATGACAAAAGTAAACTTAGAAATGCTGTTACCTGATAAAGAAAGTAAAAGAAAGGTAACTCGAGGAAATGCTGTTCCTGTATACTATTAAGCGTATATTATGGAAGAAARGATCTTTTCCAATATTGTAACAGTACTCTTCCTTATAATACCACTGAGTTTATCAGGGTATAATTTTGTTTGTGCTTCCCTGTTTCAGTTCAGACATAAATGAAGTTTAAGTTTTGCTTTTCTGTTTGTTTTCTTTTAAAAAATCCTAATTATTTTAATTAGTTGAGAAGTCAGGTCTAGTCAGGCAAATATTCTGTCACTTCTGTGAAGTATCTTCAGCAGCACTAAGATTTTTTTTCAGAGATAAAATTCTTGGGGAATTACTTCATTTGCCGTGTGGTTGAATGAATTTTTCTGCTGACATGAGAAGCTGTCCCACTGTTGCCCTTATAACTAAAGCAGCAGTATGTTTACTGGTGCCATAACTTGATAACTACTTAATGTGAAAATATGAGTTAGCTTTCTTTTTATGACTTACACTTTTTCTTCCACAGAAGACAATTATCTTCCTCCAGAAAGTTTAAATTGGTCTTTTTAAAGCAGTCTTTTCAGTTGAAAATAACTAGCACTAATATAGTTGATGACTGGGGAATTGCTAAATACGTCCTACAGATTTGGCATCCTTTCTTCTTTTCCTTTTTTCTTTTTCCAGGCCTGTTTCATTTGCCACTTTGTTCTAACATTTGCACAGCTCCTCAGCTGTGCACGCCCTCCATGATGCCAGGTTTCCATCATTCCTCAGCAGCTGAGCCTGCTCCAAACTTGTGCTATTCTGCAATGCTTTCAGATAGTGATGGCCTTAGATGAAATGCAGTAAATGCCTATTTGGGTTCTGATTTGTGCATTGTATTTGTACTTAAATGGCTGAGCAGTTTGAGGGTTGTGATGTTACGAAACTTGAATGTTGCTCCTCTGGGGCTTGCAAATTGTATCTGCCCCAGAGCGTTGGTTCAYTCCTCTGCAGCAGGTAACCTCGGTGCTGCTCTGTCCTGTCCCTGCACTGGAGGTGGGCACATTTCCTGAGTCATCATATTCTGTCTGGAACAGTTTAAAAAGTGGAGTGGGTAATGGCAGTATCTTGCAGTTTCTCAAAGCTTTTAATGCGCTGTTTGACTTACAGTGAGCCTTCAGCTGGATCAGGGTAATGACCCAATTAAGTGTATGGAGAGAGGTTTTCACAATGACTTTTAACTGTGATGAGGAGAGGAGCAAGGCTGTTTACATTTTAGGCAATTACTGAAGGTCACTTGAACAGTTTCATATGTGCCAAGGAAGCTCGTGTGTTTGGTTGAGACTTTCTTGCTCATCCTTCCCCTGCAGCATGAGCATGTCTGCAGGAGGTGTTTATAGGCCTAGAGACCCCGCGGTTGTGATGTAGCTCTGCATATTCTACATCACTTAGAGAAGCTGATGCCTTTAGTGCTGTGCCTTTCCTGGCCTTGTCCAGGGCCAGACTACCATGTCTTTTCTSTGGTGGGTACCTTTTTTTGGAGGTGTGTGTTTGTTACATGACTGTGCAGGTGTGTACAAGGTGCTGCCATCCAGCACATGACCTGGTGAGTGGAGCTGCACTCGCTGTGGGCTGGAAGGCTGAGCTATGCACCTACAGGGTGAGATATCTGTCTAAATGTGAATATCCTGTTCCTRTGTCACTAGAGAAATGGGGGTCTCCCTACCCCTCGCTTAGAGCTCCTTTACTGGTAAGGTACAGGGTGATACTACATTTCCCTCTTCCCTCCTCAAGACTCTAGACGTTTTATAATSTTGCTCTACTGGATGCAGTGTTCCAGCGTTTTTTTAATAGTCAGCATCTTCTTAAAGCTCCTGTAGCTGAATCCTTTCTAGATGARCATTTTTAAGCAACAGAAGAGGCGAGCTGATGTCATTCCTGTTGCTTTTCACACAGCTATTCAGAGCTCTGTTGGAAGCAATGCAAGCTGGTTGGTTTTCTGCTTCTGAAACAGAGATGAGCCGAGAAGCAGTAGGAATAGCAGTAGAAATATTCTAGCAGTCCATGTATAGTCCTGTGAAAATGTTGCTGTCTTAGTCATGATGTCTGTTTTTCTTTTGCAAACTGGAAGAGCTTTGTGGAAATGATGGCTTTACCACAAGAAGAATTAGTTTTGGTCTTTGAGAATACAAGTCTTGGTCAAAATAAAGTCTTTGCATTCCTAAGCCTTGAAGTTTTTGTATTCTTCTCTATTTTTTATTCTGTTACAGCTATTCTGCAGAGCTACTGTTCATAATAGATCAGTGTAAACAAGTCTAATACACAGGATGCATAGTAAAATGCATCACACAAAATGGTGAATAATTTAATAATTTTTCTTTTAAAATATCTGCATATGGTACACAAAAGCATGCTGATTTGCAAATATTTTTCATGTTTCTGAGACCTGAAATGTAAAAACAAATTAGTCAAATGTAGTGTATTTSTGTTGACAGCAGCCTTTCTTGTTTTCTCAGGCTGCCCTTTTAAATGTTGCCCCGTTGGCTGTAGGCATGACTACCCCACTTGTTCTTGGGAAACAATGCAGCTTTACTACACATCTTCATATGAAAAGCTTCATGCTCCTCCTGTATCATCCCCCATGTACTTCATCATGAGCTCTTGACCACACATGGTGCATCAAGCACATAGTAGTAACATTGGAYGAATATAGAAGGAGCAAAGACTCAGACCGTCATTTATCAGTGTGTCTGTCAGTTGATCATTGATGACTCCTTAGTAACTTATTTTATTGATTTGTGAACATTAAGCTCTGTGTGTATTTCTCTGACCATGCTTTTGTGTGAGTATTGATCTCTTTAAATATTGTATTTTTCTGACCATGCTTCTGTTAAATAAAAATATCTTATTATTTCAGGTTGCTGTTGTTAAAATGAAGTGTACAGAGCGCATTTATGCAATGAAAATTCTCAATAAATGGGAAATGCTTAAAAGGGCAGAGGTAAGTAACACGTTTTTTAAACACAGAGAATTTTTAAAAGGACATTAGGAAGATTACATTGAAGCTCTTCAGATTAGGAAGAATTATTTCATGAGCATAGGAGCTTCGTTCTTTTCTCTTTTTTTTTTTCCTTAAGCTGTTTTAATGCAATCAAGTCTGACAGTCCCTTCCAGGCATCTGTTGTTCTCAGCATTAYTGTGTATTCGTTTACCAGACAGTCTGCCCTAGTTCTTACTCTGAATTTATTGGCCAGATTTTTGTTTACAGTAAAGGCAAGTTAAAGACTACATGAAAGCTGAGATTGGTGCTACTATGACATTCACAGCTGTATACAAAAACRTTATGAAAAGGTCTTTCTTCTCTTCCATTCAGAAAACATGCATTAAGGAGCTTTGCATCTACRGTTTGTAACAGGATTTGTATAACTAGTAAAACTATAACTAAAGATTTTGSAATCAGAGGTTCAGATTGTAAAACAAACACATTAAGAAGGTAAATCTGTTTAAGAAGGATAATTTTGGCAAAAGGAGGTGTACACTGTCACAACAAATTGTGTAAATCTAAAGGTGATTGGGTGCTTCACACATTAGGGAAAGAATACTAAGAATACACAGTGGGAACCAGCTTCTTAAGGATAGATATTTCTAGGATACCTTCTACTGCATGGTAGAAGAAAACCTTATGGCAGATATATAATATTATGTAAATTAGAAGATAAATGAGCARTAGATTTGAAGAGAAAAGACGTAGTGCATCAGGACTTGTAGCAGCTCTGTTAAGGGCAAGCAATAGCTGCTTTGCTGAGCTTGCTGACCTTTCCTTCTGTCCCCTTCCTGACACCTCCTCCCCCCAACCTGCCCTTGCTAGTCCCTCCCTTCCTTTCAATGAGTCAGTGCCAGGCCTTTTCCTGTGACAAAAATCTCCTCCCTCTTGTTAAGCCCCTCTTCACCAGTGCCTTTGCCYGATTTAGTCACAGTCTGTCCATCCATCCATCCATCCATGCGCTTCTTTAGAGGCGGCAGCAGCCGCTCTCCTTTGAGCTGTCAGGAGATTTCACACCCTGGGCTGTGCTGCATCAGCAGTTCTGCATTAAACCGTTCCCTGTATGAGGGAAATTCAGTGTCCTTTCTGCGTAGATTTCAGCTGTGTCAATTCATTGGTCAGTATAGAATTATTTTAAACAGAAACGTTTGCAGGGTCTCCCAACCATTGGAAATCCAGCTATGCTGCCTTACTTCAGTCATTTTTAAAGTGATTTCATTAAGTGGCCTAAGTAGATGCAGCTTTGCATGTAGAGAAGACAGCTGTTTACAAATTGTATTCTAATCATGCAGCTAACTTATCCTCTCAGGCAGGCATGAAGGATGTATAATGAGCAATAGTTTTCCCAATACACAGTTAGGAAAAGTAACAGGCAAAAAAAGTTCTCTTTTGCTGATTTTCCCCATCTACAAAGAACAATAAAGGAACTGTCTTCTCTGTGAAACCACTTTGTCTTTTCCTGTTCAGTTTGCTTTCTTGATTTGGCTTTTCAGGATGAACAGTGTTATAATCTGCATATCAACTTCATGCAATATCTGGATGTTAAAATTTCCCAAATGTGGTAAAACCTGTTAGTTTTTAAATAAATCCTGCAAGAATATAGTAGCCTCTTCAATAGAGCCTTACGCTGAAAAGGCAGACTTCAGGTGTTTTATTAATCCACCTCATCTATTATTATATAAAAATATTATCATTTTTATTATGAGTGGTCTAAGAAGCATGYCATTGCACTGGTTTATAATTGTTGTGTGTGACCTAAAACATAGCAAGAAGCTAGCAAAATACTGTTTATTCATGTACCAGATGCAAGAAAAAAATCCATATGGTTGGAAGCCAATAAAGTAAAGGAGAGKTTATTGAATATCACCTGACAGCCATAAATGGGTTGGAAGCAAAAATAGGCATGTCATTTATGTTGATRAGGACCATTTGTATTCGTTGTTCTGACAGCAAAATACATAGTCATTAGCGTATTACTGTTGACAGCTCCAAATAAGTCCTGACTGGCTGATTAGGTAGCCTGTCATGCTTTTTCAAGTCACGTCTCAAGGCCTTTTAAGCTAGTGTAAGCAGAGAAGGAGAGTTTTATCCTCTGAATTCATGATGATGCAGAGTGTTGAGCAGCATTACTTGGTTTTCAGTGTTTATAACATTCCCTCGCTATTTGAGGTTGCACAGTGAACTGGATCAAGGGACTGATGTCTTAGAAAATAAACAAACTAGTTTTCTGTGTTGGCAGCCTCCTCACATCGTGGTGCCAGGAGATCTGAGAAGTGCTGTGCTCTGGTGCTGCRGGAAGAGGATAGGATTACTTGGAGCTGCTGTAGCTGCCAGCCTTTTTTGCAGAGCACTGCTTTGGCCTTGCATTCATAAACCGTTAAACCACTCAGTTGGCATTTAATTACAATTTACTTTTCTTTGCACCAGTGATTGCTAATTTACAATGTGACCACAGCAGGGTCTTCTTGTGTAAAAATGTAGATTCAATTTTGCTTCCTTTGGGGGAAAAGTAGTTAGAGATACATTTTTAAGGTGCAGTGTATGGTAAGGCCTGTGCTTTCCAGGCATATTTCCATMAGTACATTTTCTAAGACATCTGAAGAAGTGGCAGTGACAAAAAAAAAAAAAAGTCAGTTCTTGTGTAGAACCCAAACACTTTAATCTGCAGCTGCCAAATATCCTGATAATACCTGTCTGGATTGAGAGTAGTAGAAGAATCCCAAGGTCTGTTTGTTGATAGTTCTGATCCAATAAAAACATTAATATATTTTTATTGAGGAGGACTCGCTTGAAGTTTATGAAAGTTGGTTTTATGTAAAGATGCTGAGAAAACCTGTTCGACAGAGCTTGCTTCTCTGAACTGTTGCAGTGTGCTGTTTGAAGTAGAGGAAAGAATATTGAAAATGAAAATGTGTTATACTGGACAAAGATAAGACAGTAATAGTAAAATCTGCTTATTTCTATAGTGTGTTACCAGTGTCTGGAACTGGACCTGTAATGTAATAAAAGTATACATGGGMCTGTTTTCATAAAGATCTTTATCAGAAGAATCAGACTTACTTTCCTAAAGCCATTTTATTTCTGCTACAGATAGTAGTGRCAAGTTATAATTTTCTGACTTTTAAAAATGTTTTCTAAAACGAAGTTTTAGCTTTATCTTGAATTGGTTTGTGGGCTTTTTGGTGTTGGGGCGTATTGGGTGTTGGTGTGAAAATTTTCGGAATTTTGGAGAGGGGAATTGTGGTGGGGTTTCTTTGTTTGGTTTGGGTTTGTTTTGTTTTGTTTTTTAAAGTCGCAGTCAGGATTAGAGTGACTGAATGCCTGACTAAAACCTGCAGAGATTCCCTGGCATGTCACTTGTGCAGACTGAATTCCAGTGAATAGAGACCTCTATTCAGTAATTTGAAATAATCCCATAAAACATCCATATATATTCATCCTGTGAAAACTRCTTGTTGATATTGACAATGGCTTTTCCCCCTGTCTTCCTTTAGACAGCTTGCTTCCGAGAGGAGAGAAATGTCTTGGTGAATGGAGATTGTCAGTGGATTACTACATTGCACTATGCCTTTCAAGATGAGAACTATTTGGTATGTTTGATTAATCACTAAWTAAAAGTTTTGGGTTGGGAAAGAACTTTATTTTTGGTATATTTTAAGAATATTAGTATATTAAATCCATCCACCTCATGCCACACAGCAGTGTTTCGATATTCTTGTTTTGTCCTTGAAAAAAGAATTCAAAAAGACTGACTGTAACTCCAGGAGAGTGAGAAAATTTTGTGGGACTGTAATATATAGAGGTTTAGTTAAGCATCTTGAATTAACTAATCTCCTCTTGCATAAAAAAATACCATGTTCACATTTAGTATTTTGGATAAGGTTGCAATTAAGTAATTTGAGAGGTGTTAACTTTGAAAAAGGAAAAAATATTTTTATTTTATTTTAAACTTTCAGAATGTCTTTTGAAGCACGATTTTGTTTTAAACTGGTGAAAGTAATTTAAAAGTTTGGTGTTTTAAAATGCTTAGGGGGAAAAAGAGCCGACTTCTTAAGAATATTTATAAAATAGGTTTTTAAATCAGCAGATTGGTCATATCAATAGTTTGAGAGACTTCAGCAAACATTCATGGAGAAAATCGGTACTCCTAGATGATTACTGGAACTGTGACATACAAGCCSTGTTTACTTTAGTCACAGAGTGCAAGAGAGTCCTGGTTAGGAGCAAAGTCAGTAAATCCCCAGAATTCTGCTATAWACTGAACCCTACAGCTTCCCTGTGGCTACATCAGGCTGGGTTGGCAAACTTGCTATTTCTGTAACATCTGACATAATTGTAGTGTGAAAGTTSTCACCTTTGTAGCACTTCAGTACCACTTTAGCAAGTAATGAATATAAATAAGGAAAAATGTATTTATAAAAGGCTGCCAAAGAGTTCAGGAACTAAGCAAGAGTTAGAAAATACTCAAACATTTCCACAGATACTGAGACAAAACGCATTACTTTGTCATGTTTGAATTATTTTTAGAATAAAAAGCACATTGTGAGAAAATAAGTAGTCACATCTTAGGCTCTCATTTACAGGCTATTTCTATTGAATGCYTTGTGATAGGTCCAGATTTTTAGTCTCTCACAAGTTCAGTTATCTCTCGCACTGCCTCATTTCAAATCAGCTTATAATTTCAAATTCCCACAGAACCCACCTTCATACTTGCATGAAAACCATCCTATATTGTATTTCCAAGTAGCTTGTAAGAATGGAGCTGTCTAAGGAAAAGTTGTTAGCTGTGAGAGATAAGTAACAGTAAAGACAGCATAGAGGGGGATCTTTTCTCAAAATTCCCAAAGGCATTTAGATATTGAAGTTTCATTTGACGGCAGAATGTAGACATCTAGCATCTAATTTAAGATCCAGTATCTAAGAAAGTCAACAGTTCTGCCCGGCAGCCAAAGCCAGAAGATTCCCAGCTTGCCTGARGTCTGCTTCCTCATGTGCTGAGATAGTGCCTTCCAATTTGGTCTGTTACTCAGAAACCAGCTCCTGTAAATGTCTGGTGCTCACAGATGGAGTGGATCTGCATCTCAGTCACCGTTGTAAATGATGCATGAAGAAAAGGTGGAACACATCGGGAAACCAATTCATCCAAAAACCTGARCAGGTGGTTCTCTTCTGTGTCAGTACTTGTCCAGGGGCTAAGAGATCTCTATTCAGTTTTCTTTGGAGCTTGAAAAAGTTTACAGCCACATTTTTCCTCATCCTGGAGAGTGCTGCCTTGCTACAGAGCCCAGTCAGATTTGGTTTACTTTTTAACTGTGCTATTCAACCATGATCCTTTTAAAATGGAATATAAAGCTGAGAATAAAACAAGAACAGACAGTGGAGCTTGGTTTTCCAACCTGGTCCTCTGCAAGAGAAAGCTCTAGATTCCAGTATTTCCTCCCAGTGATTTTTGTGCATAACATCTAGTGATTCTTAAATGYAAAACCACGTGAAACAACCCTGAGCAGAGGGAAAGCCTAATGCCTTCYCCCACCTAGTGCTCTGCCTCCTCTGGCTGTATGATAAAAGGTTCAGAACAAGACAAAGAGATGGTAAGATACTGTGATAGAAAAGTAGTAGCTGCCTTTRGAGTCTGCAAGTATTTAGGGTTTTATTCTCGCTATTTAATATTAGCAGAGCATTTGATAATGCAGAACTTACATTTAAGCAAGAAATGCAAAATTCTGTGAAATTTCTAATTCTGGAGTTCATTTTCTGGTTCTGCTCTTACAGTTTTAAAACCTTTCAAGCAAATACACCATACATTGCTATTTTCTAAACAGCCGATTCTTAAATGACATTGCATGGAAATTCTAGCATAACTTTTTTCTGGTTCTTAAAACACTTCCCTAAGAGACAGTCTAAGTTAAGATGGGTTAAGTAAGCCTTGGGTGATTCAGCTCAAACAGATACAGTGTAAGTATAGTCCATGAATGTTGGAAACTTGTATGGGACTTGAAGTTTGCCATGTCTTCCAGATCCAAATCCCTTAATTTTCTTTCCCAGTCTCATTCATGAAGAAGGGTATATGTTTATTCAACTGCTGGCAGRCTCTAAAAGGCTTCTGAGTACTCAGAGAGTATTTTGATATCCTTTTTTCCTTTGATTTCCTACTACTCTCACCTTGTTTGATGTAGTGAGTTCCCTGGAAGAAATGCAACACCTCTAGATTTCAGCATCAGAATAGCCTTTGTTTTAACCCCATAAGAAGGGAGAAGCACCTCCTGGCGAGCAGATCATTTTGAATTGAAAGATTAATAAAGTTCTACTTCCTCATAAAAGAGGTCTCACCATCTTTCTGTGATCYAAGTGCCTCCGTCACCTGAATTCCTGTTGAGTTATGAATGCTTTGGGATCTGACAGAAGTGCATTACCTTGTCTCTGTCAGGCAAGATATTTTGCTTCCCACTGAAGGCTCTATGAGGTCTCTTTGCTTTGAATTCGAGAGAAACTATTTCAAAATTATATCGCTCTTAGAAGATTGATGGTTTCAGTCTGTAGCATTTTGTTTTCAGACATAATTGTTGGCGTGTGTACATTGTTCAGTACATGTTTAAAGTTCCTTGGAGCAATACCCACAGATTGGTTTCAACATAAGTGATGCAATTTGCCTATCAGATTAAACTGTGATTTGAATAAGATAGAGAAAAATATCAAAACCCATGGCTTTTGGAGTCACTCTTTTAATCCAAAAGATAGTGAAGAAATTGTTATATTGTATTTTGTGTTCTTTGCTGTTATCTTTAATTTGCTTCCCTTGTGGAAAAAGAGTCTGTGGCAGGGAGAGTGGATTCTAGGTTGCTTTACTTTGAAGAGAGAAATAAGATGACTGCTTTGAAAGCTTAACYCCAGAATAAGCAAAGTTRGTCCTAAAACCCACATATCAAATCRTCTTGAGAAACATGGGGCAAAATGGCTTAAGACTGGTAGTACTAGATGAAGTCGTAACACTTGAAATTATGTATTTAGGTGGATAATGTAATGAAATACCTGAAACATAATCTTTGTTTTGTGATACGAGAAACAAATAGCATTCCTGAGTCCTTTTCTTTCATGTCRCCCTCTCAGTATTGGTCCTTTTCATGGATATGGTGATGACTGATTGGCCTAGGAGGCTGTTTACTTTTTCACTGAAATATATTCAAAGGAACATTATCTTTGGCTTTCAAGTTTCTCACTTTAGTGCCTCTGGCTTGAAGTGCTTTTGGCTTGTCATGGGTACCCATGTATAGTAGAGTAGTGTATAGTGTCATTCAGCTCCTGCCAGCTGTGTTATGCATCCCTGATGTGGAATGTGCCAAGATGAGTATTTGAAGATGTTGATGTGATAAGTACCACATTAGAAAYGAGTAGTATTGAAATGGTACCAAAACTAAAAGTAGTAATGAAATATATATTTTAGGCTAAGCTGCATCAAATATTGATTTTAACTGTACTTTTTCTTTCGTCATCCCCTGGAAATTTTCAGTTTAAGAGTTGATAATCTGCATTAGTTTTGGTGATATTAKGTCATTTTCTTTGTGATACTGGTTAAGCCAGACATAAACTGACCTGATTTACCTCTTTGTTGCTCCCATATTTTGTTTGGGTTTTTTTTAATTGTAGGAACTAATTGCTGATGTGTCATTCTTACTGTGGCTATTAAAGGAATATGATAACTCTTTATTCTAAGTAAGTAAATAAAAGGAAAACAGCAGACCACTAATTCTGACTRCTTTTCACACCCATAGGAAAAAAATAGTGAAGGGTTTTTTTCCAGGGGTTAACTGATGAACTTAATTTTTTTTTTCTCGCTAGCTGTCTCTCAGTACTTGATGCTCTGTTTCTCCATTTTCAGTATCTAGTGATGGACTACTATGTTGGTGGTGACTTGCTGACACTTCTCAGTAAGTTTGAAGACAAGCTTCCTGAAGATATGGCTAGATTCTACATTGGTGAAATGGTGCTTGCTATACATTCCATACATGAGCTGCATTATGTGCACAGGTAAAATGCCTTCTCATCTGGCAAAAAATAYAAGTACAATTATATGAAGTCAATTCCAAAGATACTGCTGTGTATACAATGAGCACAGTAGCCACAGGCAAACTACTGTGGTACATGCTTACTATACATGGTGTAATAACTGTATAAGCTATTATATTTTAAATATCAAGTTTTGATAGATTGATATCAGAAGCAGTGACATTTATCTGACYAACCTTTTACTGACTCTTCTATTTTTAATCAGGGCTCTTGACTTATTCTCAATTCACTTAATAAATATTTATCTGCCTTTGTACAAGCCAGCCWAGAAGTTTGAAGCAGTCTGAAATGGTTTGAACTTTCTACGGATGTTTAGACATTCTGCAAAATTTATGCACAGTAAGCCCATGATAACATCAATGCATCTACTTACCTGAGGTCATTCTCAAACACGTTTTGTAATCAGTGGGCATGTGCTGGTCTAATTGTTTTTTCACACAAGATGTATATTCTGAATCAGTGGCTACCATCAAGTAAACTTAGGTTGTGGTTGGTAGTAGCTGTACAATTAAAGTTTAAAAAGCATAGGGACTTCTCAACTGCAATGCTTTGAATTCTTTGCTTGCACTTTGATTGCTGTTTTAAAAATTTAAAAGAAAATATATTTAAACTCTATATATTTAAACTCACTCCTGTGAGTAAATGTGGATGATACTTGGGGTTTTAAAAATGTTACAGCCTCAGAGAAGTTCATCAGAGGCACCATTGCACCAATTTCCAAGGAAGGTGGCCTGACTTACTGAGCAGCTACATCTTTTCATGGGGCTGAATGAAGGTCTGTTGTGGCAATAGGAATATGTGGTTCTGTGGCCAAAACACATGCTTTGGGTAGGATRTGTGCCAGTGCTCAAGACATTACTGCTTGGCAACTGCAGTGGATTAGGAGGAAGCATGATTGCTCTGGAGAGGGTTTCAAGGACCCTTTAAGGGCTTAWACGACCTGTTAGCTGCAGATAGGAGACAGTGGAGCTCAGAGAGGAGGCATTAAGCCTTTCAGAAYAGCAGTACTGGTCCCTGAGGCAAGTGAGAGCTGCATGCCAAGCAGAGATTGGCTCATGCTGCAAATGGCACTGAGAGCAATGTTCTTTAAAAAAAACAAACAAATTAGTATACAGTTGTATATTAGTTTTCTTAGTCCCCTGCAACTACTGAGCTTGACTTGTGGTTGTGGGATTGTAAAGGAAATGTTCCRATATCTGGAATTGAAATGTATGGAATAAGTTAAACAATGCAGAATTACTAATTAATTTATTGGGCAAGCATAGTTCAATTTTCTCAACACATATTTTTGTGTATTATCACAAGTAAATATGCATTTACATTTATGTTGACAGGYATAGATTATCATTTATTATTTTGTGTTAATACTGCTAATGAGCAGTAGTATTAGTGACATTTCAGAAATTAATTTCAGAGCATTAGCCCTTGGTTAAAAAGGTTAATTCAGGTTTGTGTTGGAAAAATGTATCAGGTTGGCAGGATTTTTACACATATGAGGACACTTTATTAAACCTATCACAGGTTTTCCTCACAAGTTTTCTCAAGTGTGRAACTGGAATTTGGCACCTTAAAAATCAGACATTGTCAGCTTCCACATCTGTAGCAAGGTGTATAAGATAAGAGCACCTTATTTTTCTTTACTCCTAGTAATTCTAGTCTCCACCTCAAAGATCAGGCTGAAGGTGTTGTACAGTTTTAAAGTTTTTCAACACATATAGTAGCATTAGACACTTCACATTTGAAAAGAAATACAGATTTTATGATGCAGCAAAACTGCTGGGTTTATGGTTGGTCAGGAGAAGAGTGTCTTAAATAGTACCTTWAAAAGATTTTGCTCARTGGGTAAAATTTGGTGTTATTTTGATGCAAGATTAATCTTTACAAGCAGAGCTAATAWTGTGTGTTTAAATCTTTTCACTTCTTTCTATTTTAACAGGGACATAAAGCCTGATAATGTTCTTTTGGACATGAATGGCCACATACGACTGGCAGACTTTGGGTCCTGTCTGAAAATGAGTGAAGATGGCACAGTATGTATGAAGCAAAATTTATTTGGGTTGCTGGTAGTGGGACCTTATAAGTGAGCTGCTGGTTTTATGTAAATTAGACATCATCAGTGTGCATCAGGGATGTGATAAGATAGTCAGCTTTCTGACAAGCTAAAAACTGAGGGTGCAGTGTAACTCAGCATACGTAAATGCATTTTTTATRTTCTCGTCTCCTTGTTTTGGAGGCTGCTAACCTTTAAAGTTATCCTTTGCTATCTATATTTTTCACTTTTTCTTCTAATTACTGTTTGAGTCCAAGGGGGAAGGGTCACTGACCAGCTACACCAGTTAGGCACATGCAAATAGGGAGTCACCACCCCTGCAGGTGTTGAAAGGATGTGTAGATGTGGCATTTAAGGAACATGATTTAGGTGGACTTGGCAGTGCTSAGTTAACAGCTGGACATAATGATCTTAAAGGTCTTTTCCAACCTAAATGATTGTTTTGATTCTACAATTAATAAGCAGTATGCTTTTGACAAATGAAGCAGCAACATGATGGTAATTGGCCATCTTGTGCAGCAGATTGGCTGTACCTCAAAAAGCTAAATTACTTGTGACAGGTTTTGTTTGTTTTGCCTCGTTTAGGGCACTTCCAGGGGTGCCAGTCATGCCAAAGTATGGCATGCAGCTTCGTTCACTGGTTTTGGCACAAACTCACATCKTGGTGATGTTCTGTAATCATAAAATGCCTGCCATATTAAAATGCAAAATGAAGGAGCCATTAGAATTGAGAACATATTCCTAGAGATTACAGCTGCCCTGATGGTCAGGGCTTCYCTACTACTCGTGCACAGGGAAATTTCCCCGCCCTACTTCTGTAGTGCATCCAGTTGCACATTAGGCAGTAAACATCTGACTGATTTCTGCCATAATAAAACTTACCCAGGAAACTTGTTYTGTGATCTTCAAATGAAACTGTAAAATTCAGGAGTAGGATTTGATCTCCCTACTTACTCATTTTTCATTGCAACTTCTGGCAGCCAATTGCAATTTTAAAATACATACAAATGACACGAAGGCAAAATACATTTCACAATAGCTGTGATTATTTGGGGTTTCTACTGTGTTCAGAACAAAATATGTCAACTGATTTTATGCTTTCATAGAATGGAACTTAATCTTCACAGTCTTTGTTATTTTCTTAGTGTTTTCTTTTTTATGTTGCAGTGAATTAATAAATCTCTTCCTTCTCCAGAATCATGTCCTGGAGTCTCTGTTTGTCAGAAATATTAGTGTTTGAGTAAAAAAGTTGCTGAGAGAAACAGAGAACTTACAAGAATTATGTTTGCCTTATTTTTAAGGTACAGTCATCAGTAGCAGTGGGTACTCCTGACTACATCTCTCCTGAGATACTGCAAGCAATGGAAGATGGAATGGGGAAATACGGGCCTGAGTGTGACTGGTGGTCACTGGGTGTCTGCATGTATGAAATGCTGTATGGTGAAACACCCTTCTATGCGGAGTCGCTAGTGGAAACCTAYGGGAAGATTATGAATCATGAAGTAAGAGCTGTATTCTCTTGTGTTCTGAGTTTGTAATGTTTATAGAAAAACTTACACTTAAAGATATTGATGTGATGATATTCTTTGCTTTTTCACAGGGTTTTAGATCCATGTCATGTAGGTTTGTTGGTTCAGGTTTTAGGAATGCTTGCTTCTCTGAATTGCGGAAATGTAATTCTTTGACAAATTGAGATTTTTCTCTAAATGCTGATGTTATTGTTGGAAAATCTAAGCAATCATCACAAAATCAGAATAAAAATTGATTTGATTTGGTTAGGCCAAATCAAAGTTTCCTATGGACTGTGCAGRAGAGATAAGTTCATGCATTATTTACACATCTGTGCACATTTTCTGTCAAGCTGATAACAGTACCAAAAAGGCAACAAGCAAGTCAACCAGTGTAGACATGAGCTGCATGAAGAATTTGAGTTTGGGAGGAGTTTCYTGGAATGGCAGTTGGTAGAAAAACATGAACTTGAGCTGCATGGAGAACATGCGGTCAGGGGGTTTGTCCAGGGTCAGAGTGGTAGGGAAGTGCTGGAAGTTGTGCATTTTGAACATTAGGGAGTAAAATAAACCAGCCCATGGTGTCCTTTCAAGAGCTGTATTMGAAGGACATATTTATGTGCATGCTCACCCTAGGTAGCCAGAAGGTGTTGCACAGGGTGTTTTATTGCATTTTCTTTTCCCCAAGGTCAGTGCAGTTCACTGGGGTTTACAGTGCTGGGCTCTCACAGTGAAGCAGGTAGATGAAACAGGAAATCCTTGCTAGAGCTGACACCCTTGCTGTGATGTGTATTAATCTCTCCCTTGCTTTAATTCCTTCAATGAATTAACTGATTGCTACTGTAACCAGATAAACTGGCTACCTGGCTCTTGAGCTCTATGGGAGGAAATTTGAAGCTGCTGTCCTGCAAACTTAATATTTTAATCTCACCTGGACACCTAATCAATGTGATTGTATGCTTTTCATTGGAAGTTTTAAAGTTCTAATTTAATTTATGATCACTTGGTCCTTAAAAATCTCATTTTTTAACTTGAAAAGTTGTATTTTAATACATGTATAGATATATATATATGTATAGATATATATATATTTATATGTATTTTTATATATTTTTATATATTTTTATATATTTAGATATGTGTATACACACACATCAGCAGCTGATCTAGTGGGTTGCATCCCTGACCAAAAAAGGGGGATTGAAACTAGGATGATCTTTCTGGTTCCTTCCAARCCAAGCCATCCTATGAGTCTATCATACATAAAAATATGCTGTTGTCTTTTATTGGAAAGTAAACAAAGAACGAGCAAGCCCMTCTCCCCAACCAAGCAAAAATCCCCAAAAAGCCTTTTTTGAATTATATAGTAGTAGTAACAATCTAAACTACAAATAAAGTTTTCACAGTTTTTTTAATYGAGAGTAATTTCAGTTGTTAGTGGTAATTACAGTTTTTAGATCTTACGTTTGTTTATGATAATATTTTTTAATGTAGATTATATTTTGGTAAGAAAACCAGGTGTTTAACCTATAAATCAAAAAAATATATTCTTAAATATGACAACATTTGGTAAAGAATTGACTACCATCATGGGGTTTTAAGAGCTGGAATTAATTTAATTTCAAGGAGTGCATCTCCAGRAGGATCAGTGGACCTCTGACTAAGAATACCAGTGAGAGTCTGCCTTTATTGTATTGTAGTCTGTAAATTCTGGTATGTCTTATAAAAAAGTTTACTTTTCCTTGCAGAGTTACTGTAATCACAGATCAAGCAGATCTGTATTAAAGAAATTGAAAAATGATTTCTTGTCCTCRAAATCCAATTTAAGACAAAAAGTCTGTCACTGAATGTATTGAATTGTGCTCTGTCATTCCTCACTGTAACTAGAGCAGTATTTGTCTATTCATTTCCAATTTTATTGGTGTAATTTAGTATGTATTTTTTAAAACTACAGTTGAGAGTTTTGGAATTTATTCCCTCTCTAAAAATTTCTCTATTTCTTTTGTTTTGTAGGAACGATTTCAGTTTCCATCCCATGTTACAGATGTATCTGAAGAAGCAAAAGATCTTATTCAGCGACTGATCTGCAGCAGGGAGCGTAGACTGGGACAGAATGGAATAGAGGATTTTAAATCTCATGCATTTTTTGAAGGACTTAATTGGGATAACATCCGAAACCTAGAAGCACCTTATATTCCAGAAGTTAGCAGTCCTTCTGACACCTCGAACTTTGATGTAGATGATGACGTGCTGAGAAATCCAGTGAGTTTTTATATATGTTTTCATATGTTACTGAAGGAAGTATGCAACCTTGCTGCACTGTAAGGTGGTAGTGAAGGGTGGAGAATTTATTTCAAAATAAAAGGTGGAGAATTTATTTCAAAATAAATTAAGAGATTAAAATAAAGTCACTTTGAATGCAAAAAATTCAGGTTTTTAATTTCTTTGGTATTTTAGGTTATGAAAAATGATGACTTGCTTTTTCAAGTGGTAGGACTTGCCAAAACATATTACTGTTACATGGTCAAAGTTGAAACATATTTAGGCAGAGGGAAAAGCCCCTTAGTTGCCCTTTCAATTTACTTTTACAGGCAGCTAGTATTTGGATTTACTCCTTTTCAAAGGTGAACAAAGAAAATCTGTCTTCAGAAAGACACATGTGTTCTCCATGCAGCTGGCAAGCACAGGTGTCCGAGTGAGACGACTCATTCTGATACTTCTCCACTCACTTAAGAGCCATGATGTTGATTCTTGGAGTAGGAAAGATTGGTATTCGACTCCTCCATTTCTTGTTTTATAGTTTACAAAACGAACAGGAGGAGTAGAGAGCTTTTGTGGTAATTTGTTCGCCAGCTTGTTTTCCAAGAAATKAAGAGTTTTTGGCACGTTTTTTGATTACATGTCTGACAATAACTAGAACACTAAGACTAACAGCATGTATTTTRGTGCCAGGTCACTTTTAATTAGGAACTTGAAATTTCAGGTTTCTCTTTACTGGCTGCATTGTGCTTTGAACTTGTTGAAATGCTGCCCTTTCAAGTGCCAGTTCAAGAGGCTCTGAAATTCAAGTCATTATGTTAGGCGACCTAATCTGAAATAAAGCTTGTCCAGAGGCAGTGGAGCATAACTGCRAATAGTCAACTGGTGTATTAAGAAAAAGCTTAGCTGTCTCTCTTTTAGCTGTTGGGCCTCAATCAAATATCTTKTACTCTCTRTGGGTTCTCTTGGGTTTTCATGCAYGTTGTTTCCATGCAGGAAGTGGTGCCACCAAGTTCTCACACTGGCTTTTCTGGATTGCATTTACCATTCGTTGGGTTTACATAYACAACTGATAGGTAAGCAAGGGATATATTCTTCATTAAACTTGTTTCCCAAATGCAGCTGATTCCTGGGAATTSTCATTTTTATAAACATGTAGAAAGGTTGATGTCCACAGGTGTACCTGTGGCTAAACCTTTTCCCCTTGTCTTTTTCTTCAGACGTCTGAACATATTTTGATTCTGTTTCCCAAGATGAAGATGCTTTTGTATTTAATATTTTACCAGTTTGRATTAAAAGAAAGTTAAGGGACTAGATGTGTCCATTGCAGTTCCTGCATTGAGAGGCTGAAAGCAAGTCTTGTCCAYACTGGGTATCTGCTGTGAACTGTTCAGGACTATCTCATTGCTCCACTGTCCTGCTGATGGGTCAGTTTAACACAGAGGGTTCTGAGCATGGACAAAGTGGCTCACTTTGAGTATCTTTGAAATGGCCTTCATCTGGCTTCACAGATCTCTCARACATATGCTTGTCTCTGATCTTAAGGTATTCTGGCCGTTTGTTATTCTGTTATTTSTCTTTGAGGGGATTTGTTGCCCCATGATCCCAGAAAATATATGTCATCCTTTTCACAGTGCAGTCATGTGCCTTAACTTAAATCCATCTTTGCCATGCTTTAAACTAAACTTTTGGGGTTGTCCCTCAGCTATCTCAGTGCAGATACACTTACCTGCTTCCTTTCCTGCCAGATACTAGTAACCTATAGCATGAGAGAGTTAACATTTCCAATCATTTAGGCAGTTTGTGAAGGTGKATCTGCATTATTGAAGTTGTGCATGCAGGTATCTTAATTTTACAGTAGCATGCACAGTAGCTGGGGAATAATAMCTTTACCCTGACAATTGTCTCTACAGTAACAATTACTGCACTAATTGTTCTTGTAAATTTAAGGTGCATATTTGGTGGAATCCCAGCATGTCACAGCYATAAACTGCTGTGAGTATTTATTAAAATGTCCTAACTTATGTGTTTCTTTTCAGCTCRTTATCTGATAGAGGCACTTTAAAGAATGTGCTGCAGTCTGACACTGTAACCAAAGATACAGATGTACAGCGAGATTTAAAGAACTCTTCACAAATAGAAGGTTATGAAAAGAAAATACGGAAATTGGAGCAAGAAAAGCAGGATTTGAACAGGAAACTACAAGGTCAGTGTTTTATAATTTGTTTGAATTCTTAGTTCTGCTCAATATATATATATATTATTGAAAATATATTCCTTTCTTTTGGATTTTAAGAATCTACACAGACAGTGCAGAACCTCCAAGGTCCAGTGTGTGTTACAGCAAACACAAGCCGTGATAAGGAGATAAAAAAATTAAATGAAGAAATTGAACGATTGAAGAACAAATTAACAGGTAAGCCTCTGGCATGGTAATTATCATGCTGCAATTTATTTTGCAATAAGTAGAATTAATGTTCTTGAGGTATTAAAAAACAAAGAGTTTTTTAAAACGTTCAATGTTAAGAGGCATTTCAGTTTTTTCCAGATGAGCACTCAACTAATTCTTCCACTTGCTTGGCTTGATAGCACATACTAGCATGGGAAGTCCAGAGTGTGATGAATTGTGTGGATAGATTTAGTTAAATTTATTTTGTGTGACAGTTTGTTTCCCTAAAAATCTCAGGAGATCCTGTTCTGTGACTCCTCTGTTTTGGGAGGAGTGTTGTGTTGGAGAGGTTTTACTTGGAGGTGCTTGTAAGACATGGGAGATGAAGTCTGGTTGCTCTTTAGTAACATAAAGGAGTAGATGGGGGGATGTGTAATAGTAGTTCACATTTAAATGTTTCTGAGCTCCTGCTCCCTTTGTGTTTCTGTTTGGTGATGCATTAATTAGGAAGCACTGTGCGTTGCAGAAAAACAAATACTGGCATCTGTCCTGAGGGAAGACTGACTCACCCATATCACTGAAAATCTGCTGCTTGACAATGCTATTAGTTTATCTGTGCAAACCTCCTGTTAGCACCTAATTTTTAAGTGGGAATCAGTGATAAACAAAATGGTAGTTTTGAATCSTAATGACTTGGCTGAGGGTTTTATAGAGGCGTGTATAGTGTGAGTTCGGATGCTGAGTTGCTGATGCTGATTTTTTAAAAATGCTTTTTCCCCATTTTGTTTGGCAATATTGGCACCTTTCTGTAGGTRTATGCACTGCAAAAATCAGCTCTACTCTCCTACATAGATTATCCTTCCAAAAAAAGCTTATTTTTATGTATTCTGAAATTAGTTTTGCATCACCRTAATTAGATTAAGGTTCTACTTCTGCACAGGGTTCAGGTTTATCTAGTTCTTCAACCAGTGATGTCCAGTTAAATATAAATTCTAGTAGTATGTTCTGATTTAAAAAGAAGTAGTATTGGTTCATGTAGGGTGGGAGGAAATTTGTTCTGAGGTGAGGAAACAAATAATACTTCAAGCATTAACAGCTGYGCTTGGAATCCTGAATACATCAGTTCATTTTCCTGTTCTGGCACAGACATCAGTGGAACTTGAGTGAGACAGTTATTCCCTGTGAAATTTCATATTTATTTGTCTAATAGAAGTAATAATTAAAACCAAACAGAGAATGACAGTTCATTTTCTTAGAATTAGTAAGACTGAGCACAAGTTCTTAAAGATGGCTATGTTGGGTTTTTGCACTTAAAACCAACAATTTCAAATCAAATTTGTTTGTTTTTCTTTGAAAGTAAATAGAGAACAAGCTGCCAGGAATGTGGGCAGTCAGCTCTCCAGCTTGCCTTGTGCAGGCTGGTATTTCCTTCCCAGACTATTTATTAATTCTTACCTAGTCTAGAAAATAAAYAGTCCTTGCCTGCCTTGCTGGATGCACTAATGTCTGTAGCCTTTTTGTTGTGTAATAAAAACTATTTAGGAAACACATTACTAGAACTGGAATTGGAACATCTGGAGTTTATTTTAATGCTTTCAGGGGCTAGAAGTTGTGTTCCTCAAAAGTAAAACAAGCCTTGTGCTRAGGCTTTTCGCTTAGAGATCACAATATTTGGGAGAATTTCCTTAAGGGGCTGAGAAAAATAAAATTATTTTGAGGTATCAGTGCCCCAAAGTTACTTTAAACAGTCTAAAATGATGGGAATGGGAAAGAAGTTCATTTTCCAAGCAAAATGATTTTCCAAGYCAATTTGCATGAGTAGTGTGGCTTGTTTTATTGGTGTTAATTTGGGRCCAGTTACCCAAATTACCTTTAATGTGCATTAATCTACAGATATAGGTAAACTGGAAGCACAGCTTGCAGATGCAGTGGCTTTTCGACAAGAACATGAAGACTCCATACACAAGTTGAAAGGACTGGAAAAACAGTGCAGAGTACTGAGGCAAGAAAAGGAGGATCTTCATAAGGTATTGATCCAAAGATTGATACTTGTAAAACTGTAAAGTGGTTCTAGAACAGTTACGTTGTGATTGCAATTCTAGTGTTTTAAATGCTGCTTTTTAAAACTATGCGGAGATGTTAGGGARCCTGTTTAGCAGTACAGCAGTAGCTTTCCAATGTATCACACTTTCTCTTTTGGAAGTTGATGGGCTTCTTATTTCAAATGTGTTCTGTTAGATGAAACAAACACCTAAAGAATGGTTTCAATTAAACTGTTTAATAATTATTCTTACTGTTTCAATAAAAGTCTGAGGGCAATCAAGAGAGACGTGAGAGCCTTGGGATGACTTATTAAGGGATCAGGAATACAAGTACTGTTCTCCTCCATTCTTCCAGTTTCAGGGAATGATGAGAGAGGAAACAGACCCAGCAGATACCTGGCTGGTATCCCTGGCAGAATTCTGGGATGTCTGACCATGGGTTAGTTTACATGGCACCAGACCTGCTGGTGACAGTTGGGGTAGACCTGTCTAGAAAGGGGAAAAGGATCTTTGCACAGATGCTAGCAGAGCTCATTAAAAGAGCCTATTTATTCTTTTTTATACCCAAAGGTTAATTATTGCTTAAGGCTGATGATGACTTTTATGTAATTGCAGAGTTAATTTGCTGCTGTGTAAATTATCCTTTTTGTTGCTTCCTAAAATTTAGCAGTATTTCAGTTTTAAGTCAGCAAAATATTTTGCAGGAAAGTAAATAGGGATTTGCATATACTACATACCACTTTCAATAATAACAGAAACAATAATAACAGAACCTGTATTGGAATAACTAGTTCTGTAAAAGTCTGCCAGCCATATTGTTCCTGAGCGTTCGGGATCCAAAAGTAATCCATGAACTAAAATCTCTGGGCTGTTTGTACACTGGAATTTAACAGTGTCTCTTCAGTCTGTTAACCACTGATAGGGGTTATTTACCAGATTGTGAGTAGTAGAGAAGGCAGATCTGCTGCTTCTGGTCTGAATACATTCTTTTTGGGAAGTTAATCCTCCTGCAGTGCTCCTACTAATGGCAGAAATTTTTAGAATTCCCTTGGCCAGGATACATTTATTTTGTTGTGTAGTTCTGCTCTTTTTCTTATTTTTTCCTGCCACTCTAAGATGATTTTATGTTGAACATTCCRTTTTGAACAAACAATTAATCCTGTTAATTTTTGTTAACTACTTTCTGTAAAGGAAACAGTTTCTATACATTCAGTTAMAGTATTAAGGAATACTTTGTTTTAAGGAATCTTCCTCAGTTGTCAAAAAAATTTCACATTTGCCACAGCCTTTCAGTGCTGGTACAGTGTATTTACGTCTCTCCTTAATCATATGTCTGCTTAAAGCATTCCTTTTAACAAGTTACAGATGTGCAGGTACATGGTGGTAATCTAAGTTATTTAGAAGTGAGGTGGCTTTGTATAGTCACATTTATAAGAAAGACTTCTGGTACACCAAAGGTAGTTTTGGAGCTGCCACACAAGCAGCAGAGTAATGGCTGTATTTGTATGTCACTGCAGCTGCTTAGCCAAAGGATTGTGTAAAATAACTATTAGAAATAATGTTTAGTAGTTATGTGAGGTGGTCAAAATTAGCTTATGTAGGTCCAGTTTCTTTCTTCTTTGAAAGAATATAGGGAGTTCAAATTACTCTTTTTATTACTTTTTTAAAACCAGCAACTTGTAGAAGCCTCAGAAAGATTAAAGATGCAGTCCAAAGAACTGAGAGATGCCCACCAACAGAGGAAGCTGGCTGTGCAGGAGTTCTCTGAGCTCAGTGAGAGGATGGGGGACCTGAGGTCCCAAAAGCAGAAGCTGTCCCGGCAACTTCGCGACAAAGAGGAAGAGTTGGAAGTGAGCATGCAGAAAGTTGATGCTCTGCGACAGGACATCCGTAAATCGGAGAAGATGAGAAAAGAGGTAACTTGTTAAAATAGCTAGTGCTCATGTTTCAGCTGCTGCTTATCCAGTACTTCAGATGTGATTGTATTGAAAAATTGGGAATGTCTTAGAGGGTTTTGGGTTTTATTTTCATTTGCACTCAGGCTGATTTGAATCGGGAGGAAAATGTTCTTACTATATGCCCAGTTTACTAGTTCTGGTGTTTTTATTCTTGTCTGACTCACAGTCAGCTTGAAATCYGTAAAGTTCAGTGAGTGTCTTCATGTGCTCTGAGGGTGGAGAATTTTGACTTCATTGGTTTTTTTAATTGAATATTTCTATTCAGCTGAAGGGAGGAATAGTGATACAGCTGTATATAAACTAAATATGTGGTTTTCCTTCCACTGTAGCTAAGTCATTATAAGAATATCTGAATATCTTTAAGCAAGTTAATTTCCAATTAGTATTTTAGGTAATTTATAGTTTTACATGAGATAACGTGGATAGCCATAAGAGGGCATAAGAAAAAGTTACTGTGGTYAATCTGGAGTGTTTTAATCACTGAAAAATCATCGTGTTTTCTGTATTCTCTGGGTGAAGTGTAGAAGAGAAATTCAAGAGCTCTATAAGTGTTGCTAGAAAACTTCTTGCAAATTGAAGGGCAGTCTATGAAAATGGAGTAGAAGATGAMGTTTCTAAGGCTTTTATCCATGAACAAGGAATGATGGTTAAGTGGGAACTGGTGAATTGCTGTGGCATATCATCTCTAGAGCAAAGTGCAGCAGGCATTCTTACTGTCTTTGTTCTTAAAAATCTCCTGTCTTTGTTCTTAAAAATCCCTCTGTACTCCCTTTCATAACAGTTGTATCAATCTTCTGTTCAGAGCACAGTCTAGAAGTTCATTATCTTGTCCCACAGTTAAGTACAATCTTTTTAAAAACAACTTTGCTAGTTTAATTTGAACACAGAAAAACAAATCTTACTCTTCCTGTCAGATTTTGAAACTGTGCCGTATTGCTTGAATTCCAGCAGCTGCCTTAGTTCCCACTAAATCTAAATTGTCTTTCTGATAAGCTTTCTGAAATCACTATATGGGTGATCAAGCTTATTTTGTTCCATAATTGCAAGGTAAAAATATTTAGTGTTCATATTTAAAGTGTTTTGTAGTAATTTGGCTCAGAGGTTGAGATTTTTAAGCTGCCTTACTTAGATACTGAGACATGGAGCTGACCTGTAAATGTGGAAGACTTTCTTGTTTCACAGCTGCAGAGACCTTCTAGTGTCATTTCCTTCTCTTTGCTTTAATAGGAGCTGTGCAGTTATCCCTGAATGGGTTTGATGTAGTTCACATCAGTACAAAGAGTCATAAAATAATAGTTCTCTGCATGTGACAGATGGATGCCTGAATCACTGGAGGCAAAACAATTATCATGACATTCTGAGATGGTTGTTATAGTGGTGTAACTTAAAATAGAAATAAGTARAACTTGCTGCTAGGCCATATGGAGGAAAGGAAATGAGTGACACAGATAGCACTATCATGTGTTGAAATGACCTAAAATGACTTGTTACAGCTGGAAGCCCAACTTGAAGAAGTCGTAGCAGAAGCATCAAAAGAACGCAAGCTCCGTGAGCACAGCGAGGTTTTCTCCAAACAACTGGAAAATGAACTGGAAGCTCTAAAGGTTACATGGTTTTTGACAAATATTTATTCATGGCCCAGAAGCTGTGATAGTTTGGCTTACTCAACTCTTGATACCAGTGGGAGTCTTAAAAAGTACAGCATTACTGGAAACCTGACCTAACCCATCCAGATTTATTTGGCTCTTTTGCTTGAAAGACTTTAATTTCTGGACACTAATGTCTTGAAAATGCCCAGTTTATATAAATTCTAAGCAGCTACTAAATCAATGTGATCCAAATCTGTTATCACTGCAACCCATTTCAACCCCTTATTATAGTCATATAAGCAGAACAGTMACTTCTGAGGCTTAATGCTTGGAGAGAGGCATCTTTTAAATCACTTGGTGCCCAAATAAAAGTTCTTCCAAAGTGCCACCAATTGGACAATTCTGACTTTTGAGAATATTCCCAAAATATAAAGACCATAGCTGCTTCCTGATGGTTTCTTCTCTGGTTCTGCAGTTGAAGCAGGGAGGCCGGGCAGCTGGTGCCACACTAGAACATCAACAGGAGCTTTCCAAAGTTAAGTCTGAGCTGGAAAAGAAAATCTTATTTTATGAAGAGGAGTTAGTCCGACGAGAAGCATCACATGTTTTGGAAGTAAAAAATGTGAAAAAGGAAGTACATGATTCAGAGAGCCATCAGCTTGCACTTCAGAAAGAGATCATGATATTAAAGGATAAATTAGAGAAAACAAAGCGAGAGAGGTAAGCTTTTGGGCAAGATTCCTTTACTATGGATTTCTTTTTGCTGTGCGTATATATTGCATTGAATGCACGCCTGTGCAGGCTGGTATTTCACCCTAACTCTGTTTATTCCTATTTGAAAACCCCAGTCTACAGGTTCAGCAGTGTGACTGTGTAAATGTTTCTGTTGCTTGCCCTTCTCTCTAGGCACAGTGAAATGGAGGAAGCAATAGGAACAATGAAGGAGAAATATGAGCGTGAAAGATCTATGCTCTTGGAAGACAACAAAAAGCTAACAACAGAAAATGAGAGGGTAATTATTTTATTAAACATATAATTCTTACTTCATTACTTCATGTTGAAGTAGTCTACTTACTGATCAGAACAGGATCTGTGAATGTTCAGGCACTGTCTGAATAAAAAAAAAATCTATGTCATATAAATATTAGAGATTTGGCTATGTAGTAACTTTAGTATCTTGGTACTGCTGTTTGGGGGATTGATTCCCACAATTTGGAGGACACCACCCTTTGATTCTTCATGAAGGTTGTGAAGAGAGAGAATCATTGGCACACTGCCTGCCTTCCTAATGGCTTACAGTTAAACCCTGCTCCTCTCTGAATTCTACACTTGTTTTTTATTTTCCTTTGTTTTAGATTATTTGGTGTAAACTGACAGTTCCACAAAAAAGAAGCCCATSTAGTTCTTCGCTCTGTGTTAGAACTCCCAGATAGTCCAGGGTGGTCTTGTTTGTTCAGATTCTAAAGGTGTGTAGGCATACATATATATGAAAAGTCTGAAACTGTCATAAGTCACAAGTGAAACTAATCTTTTGTTTCAGCTATGCTCCTTCGTGGACAAGCTAACAGCACAGAATAGACAGCTGGAAGATGAGCTCCAAGATCTAGCAGCAAAGAAGGAGTCTGTTGCTCACTGGGAAGCTCAGATTGCAGAAATTATTCAGTGGTATGTRTTGTACAGAGATCCAGATACGGCCACTTTCAACTTCTGAATTATTGATTGGCTTTTTATCTTTTTTTAGCATGTAGCTGGGCTTTGTGTCTCAGATCAATTAAAGCATGGTATTTCTGAGTGTTGATTTTGTTGAAATTGCCAGGTGCCACTGAAACAAGCACAAAGCAGAATCTTGCTGTCAACTTTCTTCAGTCTCTAAATGGATTAATAAGTCACCCAAATTGGAATATTTTGATAAATTCATTCAGGAAGTTGATCATGATTTAAAAGGTCAATGTTAACATACAGAACTTCACTCTAGCTGTACTAGACAAGAACCTCCACTTAATTCTTGCACTGTTCTTCCCTCTTTAGTTCACTGTTTTAGCAAACTGTGTGCAAGAATTTCAGTGTGCAAAACAAAAAGGACTGGAAGATAGCCCTTATAAAAATGGAGCAAGTAATATGCAGATTGTATTCCAAACTACAACAGTGAATCTCTGCAGAACTCTTGCTAATGGCAAAAGGGAAGCTTCAGTTTCCCTAGCAACTGCCACAATCAAGAAAATCAGATAAAAGAAAAATCTAAAGTAGACAATTGGAGATGAATTCTGTTTTCTGTTGCTGGGAGAGTTTTCCCTGCTCTGTTTGTTCCTGTTACATCCCTAAACCCCATGAAGATGCTCTGATAATTTGGTGGTACGGTATTTGGTTCTATGAGCCATGAAACTGTTAAGTTACAGGTTTTTGTAATTGCACAACAGGGTAAGTGATGAGAAGGATGCTCGTGGCTATCTCCAAGCATTAGCTTCCAAGATGACAGAAGAACTAGAATCATTGAGAAGTTCCAGTTTGGGGTCACGAACACTGGTAAGGAAATAGGAAATATTCAGGACGTTCTGGGCATGTCTGAGAAGCTGCATTTTTGTGCCTAAAAAGTATTTTTTCCTAATAAATCCTCTACTCTGCTTTTTGGTTTTTAGCTGCTGCTTGCAAATCCAACTAGGTAATCTGATCAGAATTTGATAATTACATGGGGCAGTTRTTTCATACTAATACCTGCCATCACAGATGTTAAACACCATAGAGGAGAGAAGAAACAGTAATAACTTAAACCATTARAGGGGAGTACAAAAATACACCTTACCGTGTTATGTGCAATTGAATAATTTTAATTGCTCTTACAGTGAGATAACAAAGTAAGTTTTCTTCTGTGAAAAAATATTAGCTGATGAAAAAATACTGATACCAATACGAACTAGTGACACACTGAGAGCGTGTGGCATTATTTACATACAGAACAATGTGCAATAATTTTGCCATACAATAGTAACATGAAAAATATAATAGAAGAGCTCTCATAAAGATTTGGTTTCAAAGAGAAAAACACCTGCATAAGGAAAGGAAGAGAGCCATTTGCAGCTTGGCATGGGAGCCCACATCCCTACCCATGCCAGCCAGCAATCTGCCATGCAGAGTCCATCTGCTGCTGGGTTATACATACAAGAAGTTACTCACCCCTTCCAAACCTATGGATATGAGAGCATAAGRAAAAATTTTATTTCTGTGAGCTAGCATTTGTCTCCATCATCAAGAGACTATTATAATATTGAGAGGTTTAATGGAAAGAAAGATTGGATCAAACGCAGTTTCCATTTATATCTTAGCTACTGCCAGAATAAAGAACACTCTCTATTCTTTATATTATAACTGTTTTTTTAGCTTCTACAGAGCCTTCTCTAAGGCAGTTACTTCTCAACATAAGAAGTGCTTTTTGGTTTTCATGACCATTATTTRCAAGTTCATCTATGACTAGATAGGGATTCATTAGGGAATATCAGAAAAGTAGTCCACACTAAAAAATGCCTGGAAAAGCTCAGAATATTAGCTTTTGGGATAGTAGGGAAGAATTGCATAGTGTGTGCTGAAGTATAGCATATGGTACTTGTCAAGCATAAGAATTGCTTAGGCCAATGTTCCAGGTACATTGGGCTTCTCAAGATTCAGATTCTTTCTTCATTTTCTTTTTCTTCTCATGGTTTTGCTACTTTTAGTATGTTCTATATTAGTATGTTTTACATTAAATGTTGACATTTATCTCATGTTTGAAAGTTCAGTGTATCACTTTACACTCTGTTCTAGGTGGATAGTGAAAACTAGTCATTTTCAGTGGGTTCTCTCTGTTTGACTTCYGTGCTCAGTGATACAGCGTTTTGGTTTCAAGCATATTGTGTCAATGGTCAACCAATATTAAAATTGCTCATTACTTTATGTAATGAAGTCTGACTGTTGACTAATTTTTGTGCAGCAGGTGTGCTGCCCATAACTAATTAAAAGAGCATTATCTGAACCAGTGTGAAAGCTAATTTATGTCTTTGGACAAGAACAGAAATATCCTCAGACAGTTGATAGTAATGTTCAATAACTTACTGCAACAGGATCCACTATGGAAAGTGCGACGCAGTCAGAAGTTGGATATGTCAGCGAGGCTGGAATTACAGTCTGCCCTTGATGCAGAAATTCGTGCCAAACAACTAGCTCAAGAAGAGCTACGGAAAGTTAAAGATATAAACATATCTTTAGAAAGGTAATGAGGCCTTTGGTTCTGTTTGGGGTTTAATGTACTGATCTAAACTGCTGATTAGAATAGCAGCAACTTCCTTAAAATGGCCCCTTGTGCCTGCAATATTGGACTTTGCCAGAAAGATCCCATTCCATGAACTACACATTTCTTACACAGTCAAATGGGAGCAGTGAAAATTCCTTCAAGTAAACATTTCACTGCTGTAGTAAGATACAAATCCTGGGCATCTGAGGAAAAAAAGCATAAGAGCAAATTCAGTATAATTTCTTCGACTAACTGGAGAGTTAGAAATGTTCTTGGGAATTAAAAGTCAAAGTACTATTAGAATAATTTGGTTTGGCAGATACTTGCAATGATAGTAGAAATCTCAAGTACAGTTTGAAATATCTAGTCAAGTAGTGAGGTACATATTTAGAAGAAAAGTGAAATTAATCATCCATAAAAAAAACACATAAAAAACCCAGTACTTCTCCAAAGAAAAAATAAAAAAGGCATTTTCCAAAACTCTGGGATGTAGGACCAGAAGTAAACAACCTTGTGTACTGGCATTCCTGCCTTTGAGACATTTCAGATTATATTTTGATAATTTTTTTTTATTTTAGTAAATTAAAGGAATCAGAAGCAAAGAATAGAGAACTGTTGGAAGAGGTAGACAGTTGGAAGAAAAAAATGGAAGAAAAATACAGAACAGATTCAGGTAATTAAAGTTACTGTGTTCTAACAAGAGTTTCTAACCTCACTTGTGATACTGCCTTTTAGCTAAGCCTGTTTTGCTTTTGGTTTTAGGTCTCAAACTTCCAGATTTTCAAGATTCCATTTTTGACTATTTCAACACCTCTCCTCTTGCACGTGATTTGACTTTCAGAGTGAGTTATTACATAAAATAACTATAAAAGTGAGATAACCAAATTATATTTTTACTATGTAAAAGTAACTCCTGGGTGCATTGGTATCTTGCATATTAACCAAATCAGCATGGCACAGGATTGGATGCCCAGTAGGTGACAGATTGACATCTTGTAGAGATGCTTGACATTCTGTAGAGAAGCTGGTACCTCTGGGAAATACTCAGAAGTTCACATTAATTATTTCCCATTCTAGCTTCTTTGTTTAGGTTCATCTCAAACATTTGGCTAAATGAAATATATTCAGGGTTTTTTGAAAATGCTGGCACACCCTGTTACAAGTAAGGAACTAAGTGCTTTGCAGTTGGAAGGTGCTGATTATTAGAGGGAAAAATGTTCACACAGTTCAAGGAGTGYTTAAACAGATATGAAAAATTGTTGGCTCCAGATCTTAATGGAGTGGTGAGAGGGGAAGGAGCTGGGAAGAGAATCAGAGGACCCACAGATGTTGGTATAATAAGTTTATCGTGACACACCCTGTGATCCTTAGCAAACTAATCATACAAATCACAGCTCCAAGTAGGCGTTTCACATTAAATGATTTGTGCATTCCCTGAGGAAGCAGCTGTTAACTGCAACATTGAATCACATTTCCTTAKTTCATGAACTCTTGATCCCTGAAGATTTTTCTGGAGTTTTTGAAAATTTTGTTTTGCAAAGCATAGACAATTTAGGATAAAACCAAGAGCTTGAACTGGAATGAATAATCTATTTAGGATTTCAAGGGACTCAGGTTAACACCTCATCATTCTGCTTAGGTTTTCTAATGGAGACTTGTACTCTCACTTTTTAATTTTTTTTTAAATTGCCCCTGTTGATAAAAAAAGAAAAGGCTATGGACATGCTGTGATATTTTCATACAGTTTGTGTATTTGCACCCAGTTACAAGACATCTATGCTGCCTTTCTGTTGAAGCAGCAAGATGTGCTGTATGGGTGACGTGGAGGGAAGAGAGAGAAGTATGAAAAATGCTACTTTTCAATAATAACTTTTATCTACTGACCTTGATATTTTAAAACATTGCTTTAAAAAGTACCAGATAGACATAAAACAGTAACATGTAAAATATCAAGCCCATAACTAAATAAGGTCCCGTTCTACAGATCCTGAAATACATATATATTCTCTGTGGAAATGCAGGTGGCATTTTCTGATGAATTACATTAAAATCGCTGATGATTGTACTTGATGACTTACAYTAACAATTTTTTTTTCACATGTACTTACAAAGATATTTTGTATCATCTGCTTTGGGGTTAATTTAGTTTGAATGAGTATCACTTGCCCATATAAAATATTTTATTCAGCTAGCCAACTAATATACTATCTGAAGTTTTCCTGTGGGTGATAAGCAATCGTTTTTATCCCTCATATCCGTTACAACAAAGGATTCTGTTTCTTCTTCGTCTACATCTTCTCTGCTAGCCTTTTGGGAAGAAGTAAGTTTTTGCTAGTAGTTCTGTGTCCTTATTTTGTTGTGACCTGTCATAGTAAAAATGGCCCTCTAAAACTAGATATTTTGCTTCCTTAATTTCTCTGTAACTTAATCCACTAAACCTCTTTGAGGCTTACTGTTTTATAGTTTGACTATCTATATAGCTAAAGCTATTAGCATTTTGAAATTTTTCATATTACATAATGTGCAATTTGATCTTAAATGGCCCAGCCCTTCCAATCAATTCGGAAAAAAAACAAAAATAACAAGTATCTGAATGTATTTTGTGAGCTAATTGAACTTGAGACATCTTCCTGTCTAAACTGGCTGGGAAGTGAGTGATTCATTACTTGTTGCCTTTAGTGCTAATTACATCATTGATGTGAAGTCTAATCTCATGTTTGTTAATCATAGTTTTCATGATGTCCTGAGAGTACAGTAATACAGAATCCTGCTTCCACACTCAGCTGCTTTAGCTCTGGAATTGTAGCATACTTCCCCCTTGTGCTGGCAATTAGTAGTTGCTAATTTAAGTGTGAAATTAATAGATGGCTTGTAATGGATGCTAGTTTT
Organism: Malurus melanocephalus; assembly: GCF_030028575.1. Lineage (NCBI taxonomy): Eukaryota > Metazoa > Chordata > Aves > Passeriformes > Maluridae > Malurus > Malurus melanocephalus. Next base: position 1,762,718 of record NW_026623289.1, read on the forward strand.
AAATATTAGTAAAATATAAGACACTGTGATTAAGTAGACATGATTCTTTTAATGACAGAGGCAAATCATTTTTAAAAAACTTTTTTAAAGATTGAGTATTACTACTTTAAGATTTTTTTTCTTGTGGACTTGCTCRCTTCTGTGTGCTAGAAAAATCCTAGTGTAGTAAGCAACCATGAGAAATCAGCTATTTTAGGGATGATTGCCAAACTTCTCAAACATCATTCCATACCTGCAAGCAAGAGATTAGACACAGCCTTGCTGGAAGAATATGACTGTTAGAGCATTTATGCTGTCTACTGTGAGATTTTGCGTTTCAGTACTCCCAGCTTTTCCATCAGGTGGCAGGGTTTGTTTTGAGGAAAAATCTTTTTTCACAGTGGATGTTAAATGTATGTGTACTTCATATAGAAATCGGCACTGGGTCTTGTTTCCATTTTGTTGACATGAGAACACTTCATCAGATATGTGGTATCTAATCTAATATGTTTGCTGTCACTTTTGCAGACCAGCTCTATTAGTGAGCAGGAAATGCAGGGTCCCAAGTCAGAAGTTTCACCATCTACTTCAGTTGTAACTGCAGAGCAGCAACAAGAAGTAAGAGACCCGTTATTTTACCCTGAAGAGTAATTCACCAGAAAGTCTCTCTGTCTTGTTCATGCCAAATACATATTGCAGCATTCATTATGAAGAAGCAGGATTGAATGCTGCTTATTTGCARTGTCTCAGTGTTAATTGCACCTGCTTTGAGGACAGTTGCAAATGAAATCTTTTTGCTGGCTTTSTGTATGTTGATGTACCTCATTTTCATGTTTTCTGTATTGCTGCTTGTTTGTTAGCGTGCAGGCTTTCCTGTGAGTGCTTTAAACCACAATCTGTTTCTATTAAAGATGAACGGCAATGTTTACAATTATTAAATTTTGATGATTTTCAAAAAGGAAAAAAAAATCAGAGAACAATAAGCTTTGCCACCCCAACCTTGAAACAAATTCTTGAAGCGTTACTTTGCTCAATTACAGTTTCTTGTGATTCAGGAACCAATTCGGCTTCAGAGGATGCCTGCTGCTCCTTCCCCCACCATTCAGTCCATTTCTCTAGCTGTACCAAAGGTAGGGGGACTGTGCTAACCTTATTCTAACAAACAAAGGAAAAAAAAGATATCATTTATAAATTAGCCTTCTGTGTTTTCTTGTCCTGTTTGGGTTTGTCATGTGTATGTTTGTTAGGTCTGTGTTTTTAATCAAATGTTTCCAAATGCGTATCAATGGGTTTTGTTTTGTTGGAAGGGATCAGAAAACATGATTATAGTTTTGGGTTTGAGTGTCTTTTGAAGTTGGAAATGAAACTGTTTGTGGTGTCCTGCAGCACCTTTTACAAGCTGCACTTACATAAARGAAGCCCAGGGTTCATACTGTACATACTACAATGGAGGGTGGTGGAAGGTGGTGCTTGCATTACYTAAGTCCAGAAAATGAAGGTTTTTTTTTATCTGAATGTATCTTTCAGCCTAAAGCTCACCAGCTCAATATCAAGTCCTTCACAAGCCCCACTCAGTGTAGTCATTGCACGTCTCTTATGGTGGGATTAGTTCGACAAGGTTATGCCTGTGATGGTGAGTTGGTGAAACTTTTTTATAAATTTTCACTAAGTCCCTCAAAAAAGCATCCCAAGGCCCTAATGYATGTTAAGGCAACCATTTATTTGAGGAAGGAGTGAATGAGAAAGGTAGCTGCCCCTGGATGATTGTCCTTTCTTCTGCATTATCAGCATATTCCTGAAGTCACTTCAGAAGTATGATGGTGATGTATGATGAAGTATGGTTCCCTTGCATATTGTTAATTAATTCTGCTATCATTAGTGCTGTTATATCATTAGTGCAAGGGAGGGGGTGGGGAAGGCAGGACTGGTTTCTGTTGCTGTAGTAGAGAAAACTGTGGGAATGACCTGGTAACATGAATCTGATTATGTCTATTTTATGCTATTCTGGTCACAAACCCCATATGTTGGGAGGACTATTTTCTAGGCTATTTGGCCTGTAGCTTTCTTGCTGTCCATTAGTTTTACTTAAAATGCTTTCTCTGATGTATGTGTCACTATTGAATTCCATGTTCGACTACATAGAGGATTTTTATTTGAAAATACTTACTGTATATTAATTAGACACGGGAACACAGTTAAATAGGCCACCAATCTGTTGAAGACACTACAATATAAATAACTTTATTTCTGTGCCCAGCATAGTTCTTGCTGGTGGCAGCCTCTCCACTGACACCCTCAGTATCACATTTAGATTGCCTCATCTGCCCTTCAGGGCTTGTTTCCTGCCAGATCTTTCTGGTGGCACTTCTCCCCCAGGAGGGCCTATCTCTCTGCCAGCACTTGCCCTGGAGCTGCCTTTTGTCTCCTGTTGCTGACAGCTCCGAACTCTTGTTTTGCATCTCTTCCTGCAAGCTTGAAACTGTCTTTTTCTTTAGTGTAGCTATCGGCTTCACTCTTCTTTTTGTCTTGTATATTTTGATTAATCTCTGCATCATTAGTTTCCCATTTTGCCTAATCTACAGCAATTCCTGATAGCTGCAGAAAAAACTAAAATTGGTATAAAAATAGAGATGACTCCAATAGAACAAAACTTTGCCATGTTCCATTCACAACCAGTTGCATTTCCTAATTCCTATTTCTAATGCTGGAAACCATCACAAAATACAGCTGCACTTGCAGAAAACTGTGGAATTTACTATCCTGTCTAGGATTTTGTCTAGTATATAACTGATTTAGTTTGATATCCACAATCTCAAATAATYGTGATGCCTCCTTAAAGATCTGAATTTATTACCTGGTCTTGGGGAGCGCCTACAGTACCTTGTTTGTATGACTTTTTCATAATCCTTGCCCTCCTGGAGCAGACAGTAGTTCCAAGAACAAGCCAGGCAACCTGCTCTGGGCTGCCCTCTCTGCCCTCTCTTCCCTCTGGCATCATGAGGAGGAGGTTTGTTGTCCAGTCTGTGGCTGTAGTAGAAGCAGGCTGTTTCCAGGTTTTTTGGAATCCTTTGACACTTCATAATTACAGAACTAGATGTACCTAGGACATCTGCCAGATTTCCACTTCTCAAAATATGTTTAGGAGGAAGCACAGGATAGATCAGTGTCATGGTTCTTTCTTCCAAGCCTATTGGTAGAAAAAGGTTAGCTGGAMTAAACCAAGCAAAATCTCTGTGGAAAGATCTGGCCCCTAAGCTGTGGGTCAGATGCCTCAATATAACACATGAACTCATTCCACAGTTTTTATAGTCTGTCTCATGTGAAGTGTCATATATTATGAGTTTTTTCTGTGTACTGCTTCTGTGTGAAGTGTTCTGTAGATGAGACCTAGAGACCTCTGTCCTTTGCTGGTGCAGCACAAAGTGGTACAAAGTGGTGCAAATGGTAAGAAAGCATGCAATGCTAGTTTGCTCCTTATTTGAACTTAATTGAGCTCTGGGTAATAGATCTGTATGCCTCTTTCATCATGCACAATTTCAGTCCTTGTCCCTGGTATCTACTTTATTTATGCTTTATTTATGTCTATCTTGTGTTTAATAGTTCAACCCTTTCTATTTTTTTAATCAATTTAGTTTTACTTTGTTTTTGTAGTATTCTTGCATACATGGATCAAATTAAACATCTATTACCACTACCCTGTAATTTGTATTCCTCCTTTATTAATACTATTTCTCTTCTGTGACTGGATTAGTTGGTGCTTAACACCAGCAAGGCTGCCCAACTAATTTTCCTTGAAATATGGTCTCAGTTCCTGCCCTTTATGAATGTAATAGGCTAAAAAGAGGAAATAAAAGTACTTTAGAGAGTCTCATAGAGTGAAAGCTGTGTTCACTGCTTCAGCATAATGAGCTATTGCAAAATTTGACTGCCATTTTCAGTGTGATTAATTAATTTGCTGAGTGTAGACTATGTTAATCACCTATGATTGACTCATACACACATTTCACTGTGAATTTTCTCTTTTGTACTTAGTGTGTTCATTTGCATGCCATGTTTCCTGCAAGGACAGTGCACCTCAGGTCTGCCCTATACCCCCTGAACAAGCCAAAAGGCCTCTTGGAGTAGATGTGCAAAGAGGAATAGGAACCGCCTATAAAGGCTATGTCAAGGTAACAGTCTTTTATTCTTGGACAAGAGAAGAATACTTAACTTCACTCACAGCTGTACAGCTTGGAACCTCTAAGTATGTTTAAACAGATCTCCTAAATAGTGCTAAAGCCTTAAGGCTTTGTGTGCCATCTGTGTAACTTATTTAACCTTCGTTACTTTAGATGTGGCAGGAGCAYTTGGTTTTACTACAAGAGCTGAAGGTCAGTAGATCAGTAGCTACAGTGTTCATAAGCAGGGGGAAAAAAATGAACSGTTTAAGAAAGAATTTCTGTCATTGTTGATGTAAGCATAATATAAAAGGTGAACTGTCCTACCATTTTGGCATTGGTGGAATATCCAAGCCTAATATCTTTATACAAGTCTTAGTATATTTATTAAGCTGTAACAAGGAATGATTGAACTTAAAAGAGGAAAAATGATTGCTTGATTACTTGGTATTTTTCATCCTATTTTGAAGGACAAATAGAATGTGTTTTAATTCCATTGATGTAAGTATAAGCTTTTCTAAATGTCCTGCTTTCTGTGTCTCCTATGCTTAYATGCAATAAGCAATCAGTTATTTATCCACAGGTCCCAAAGCCTACGGGAGTTAAGAAAGGGTGGCAGAGGGCTTATGCAGTTGTCTGTGACTGTAAACTGTTCTTATATGATGTGCCTGAAGGAAAATCTACCCAGCCTGGAGTTGTGGCAAGTCAAGTCTTGGATCTCAGGTCTGTATTGTAATGACAGAGTAGAAATCCTCTCTACTTTTTTCTTAACAGTCATATTTATTTCTCATACACAAGAAACAGTGAGGTTTTGAGAGCTCTGGTCTAAGAAGATATGTGTATTCTGTACATAAACTGCAGCTAAATTTAGTCTGATCAAGCTGGCTCAACAAGAAGTCACTTAAATGACTTTATAGTCACTTACACTGCAATCRCCAGTATTTACAGCATTAGTATGCTTCTTTCTAGAATTCCCTATGCATCTATAAAAAGCAAGTGTATATTGGTAGATTGCTTTTCTCATGCACTCTGACCTCAGCATTGACTTACAGATCATCCCATAGCCARTAAGTTCAGGAATGTTAGAAAAATTGAAATAGTCTGCAGAAAAGCACCAACTAATTTGCACTGCAAATGGCTCTGACTCTGCCTTTTCAAGGGGTTATTATTTCATGGGGAACCATCCGAACCAGTGAACACTCTCTACCAAAGATCTGAGACTAACGTTGATCAGCGTAACCAAGGTTTTTTTATTTCATTTTATGGAAATATCAAGAAAGTGGAATACCTTTTAATGTTACAGCACCTTTGTACCTGTGTGGAATATAAAGTTTGCATTCACAAGCAGCTTGATTTATATTTTTTTCCAGACAGTAGTACCTTGGGGTTGCACCAGTCCTGCTGGGCTGTTCTCACACTCACTGGGAACTGTCAGTGTCAGGTCTCTGACATGCTGGCAGTGGGAGCAGGAACGTGGAAGTTTTGCARATAGCAGCACTCACATCAGTACATTGCTTGAAGCAACTCAGCYAGATACTATATACCAACTGTCCCATGCTTTATCTGCTTATTGTAGCTGCCTCTTTGAGGCTGTCATCTGAGGATCCTTAGATGTTTYAAATAGATGTTAACCACCACAGCTATGAATTCTAGCACGGGCAAGTTTCAGGCATTAGTGTCATCTTTTCACTAAAATTGGCAATTATGGTGATCCACTTGGTCAAGTTTAAAAAGGCTAGTGCAGACAAGCCCTCTGGGGTGGAGCACTCTGAAATGCAAAAGTTTTTCTGATGTCTGTTTATTTTACTATAATAGACAATAAAATCTAGCTGTTTTGAAAACCCTTACTTGAAACCCACAAACTATAATTATGTTGCCAAGAGCTTTTTATGTGATTTTTCTTTTTTTCCAAAGGCCCCTCTCTTGCTACACATTGAGGTATGAATTATTCATTTCTAATGTGTCTGCTGGGCTGGAAGARCAATATTTTTGCTTCTAATTGTAGAATAGGTGTGGTTGGGACACCAAAGCTACACAAAGCACCCCACTTTTCTTCAGGTGGACTGAATTACACATACCAGAGACATAACTGAGGCTTGTGAGTCGTTTGAGTCAAGGATGGTTTAGAGGATAACAAAGCACTTGTGACCTCTGTGCAGTGTTAGGAGATTGCAGCCTATTGAAGCAGTGGTTATACCAAGATAGATTTTGCTCAATAATCCCAGTGTGTGCTTGTATGTGATGCTCTTGTTCTCTTTCTCACTAGAGATGAAGATTTTTGTGTGAGCTCTGTCCTAGCATCGGATGTAATACACGCAACTCGTAAAGACATCCCTTGTATATTCAGGGTATGGCTACCAACTGACTCTTACAGAAAATACCAGTTAAATACCAGTGGTTTGTTTTGATAATGGCCTATGTTATCTCTATCTAATGTTAACTTATGCAGAAGTGTAAGAATTTATAAGGGCTGCTGAGATCTGTAGAAGAACAATATGGTACTCCTCTTATAACTGCACTGTAAAGAACAAAATTCACCTTCTTTAGCTGCTTTCTTGTATATAAAGTTTGGATTTTTTTTAAATTTTCTTGATTATAATTCAGTTTATTTTGTCTCTTTTTCCATTGGAATTACCAGATTCTGTTTTTTCTTGCTTAGCTTTGGACTCTTTCTTTAGGAACCGATGCTGTAACAGAATATTCTGAAACTGATCTAGTTTGTTATGTATGATCTTGTATATAAGAAGTACATTTGTAATTTTAGTTTCCTTAATTTTGTAGTTAAGTATAGAAGAAAAAAATAAGAGAAACTAATTAACTCTGTTATACTATCCCCTTTAATGTATGTTCTATCTGAATGTTGTACTTAGTTTTTAACAATAGGAACTTCATTCCTGTTTTAATGTGAATCACATTAAATCTAGAATTCTAAAATTTAGAAAAGGGTACATTAGTAGCCAGTACCTATAGTCCTTTCCATTTGAATACAGAAACTCACTGTTTTTTTTGATCTTCATCCATTTAGAACCAAGTCAGTCAAACACAGAAAGCAAAGAGCTGTCACTCAATTGCAGTCCCTTATCATTTGGTCCTTCAGGATTTTACTTGGGAATTGTCTTTACTACTTGACTGCCTCTGTGTCTTTGCTTTTCTGGTTTCTTGTAAAAATATTTTTCTGCCATGGATTTTCATACTTTCATTTACTACTACCTTTACCTTAATTTTCCTCTTGTTTCTATTTTGGGGTTTGGGCTTTTAAATTCTCATCTGCCTGCTCTCTTCTTAAATTAGCAAATATGGAATACGGTAGGAAAGAACTTCTGAGGAGAGAAAATATGCAGTGTTTAATGATGGTTCCTTCATTTAAGAATAAGGCATCCATATAGTTTAGCCTGCCTGACTTGTTGCTCTAGTTTCTGCCTGCACATTTTAACTGAAAGGGTGTCTAAGTAATAAAAACCACTTTTGTCAAATATCCCTGTGTAAAAATACTTGTGTGGATAGACATGACAAAATACTCCATGGTTTGATCAGATTATGCCCCGTTAAAGAGATGTGATGAATTAACTGGAAGCCTGGAGTGTAAATATATCCATTTAGATATGGGACCAGAGAAGCTGATGAATTACACCTCTTTTCTCAGTTCTGTGTCCTCCTTCAAAAAAAGGAATTTCTAAAACTGGAAACCACTATTACCTGATGCAAGTCTCTCTTCTCAATTTAATTTAATTCTAGATCTGCATCTCGCTGACACAATCACATAGAGTAGCTTGTACACAACAGTTAAAACTGTTAATTCACATCATCTGTGTAAAAATATGGTCCTCCTTTCATATGTGCCATTGCACATAACACATGATGATATTGGTGGCCTAGGAAAACAGATTTTCGTTTCTTCTGGATCTTCCACCAGCAGAAAACAATAACAGAATGCTGCCAAACACGAAAATGTTCTCACTGTGACCGCCCCCCCACCATAAATTCAAGAAGGGGAAGTATTTGTCTCAGATTGAACATTTCCTCTTGGTAACCAGTTTTTAAAGCTGGCTGYTAGGCCATGCTGATATTCAGATACTGCAGTCTTAAGTGCTGCCATCGATATACATTTTTAATGACAGTGTAAGTGTGCTTGTAGTAGAGTGTTTCCATAGCTTAGCAGTTTAAGTTAAGAAGCCTTGAGTTTTGTAGCAAATAGTGGATATTTGTATGATGAATAATGCAATATATGTTACGACCARCTTCTCACTTTTTTTCCCTGTGTTTGACTATCTGTAAGCTGCCACCTTCAAAAGACTGAGGAGTAATACATGGTGGTACTTCAAAGGGAAAACCATTGCTGGAATCTGGTTTTGTTTTGTTTTCTAACTTAAAAATATTACCCATTATGCCTCCATCTGTCTTTAAAATATTAATGCTTAGTTACAKTTTAGACATGAACAAAGCTTTATGCAGAGTAAAATAAGAGCTATGAGCAATTGCAACTGCTCAATTCCTTCCCTACCTTCCTTCATCTTCATCTTGCTTCTGAACTTCTGTCTTTGACATCCTGTTCTCCCAAATTTACTTTCAGATATATTTTGTCCTCAAGATGAGTGTTGCTGTTTAGTTCACTCTGCCAGGAACTGTGTGTGTGTTGCATTACTACAACTTCCATCCTTATGATGATTTCTTATTGAGGCATGTAGACTGAAGGTCYGACATTCCATGTTACAGCCTTCAGATTTGCACTTTCACATCTTCGGTTGCTGTTTTCTATTAATTAACTCTGTTGTTACTCAGTCTGTGGTGAGGACTGATCCTGGTTGTTGTCCTGTTTATGGCTGGAAGCATAGTTCTCATGATACCACAAACCCTTCAGTCTCTTCATGCAGTACACGAAAACAAAATATTAAGAATTACTGCRTGCATTCTTCACTCAACAGAAGTTCCTGGATAGTTTTTCTGTTTAGAACACATTTTGCTTTGAGATCTATGGGATGATTTAACTGAAAATTAATTGAAGCTGTAATGATTTTCTTTTAACACGGGGACGTGGGAGAATGCAGTACTTCAGTCTCAAATACTGCTTTCCTCCAGAGCTTTGAATGCAGATRTGATGTGCTCTTCCCCCATGGACAAATATTTGGAAAATTAGCATAATCAAAATCTAGAATTGATGATCGCAGTGCTTTTGGGTTTAAATGCATCTGGTTCACAAATCATGTGTGTCATTTCCAGTAAGTTGTGGGTGYGTGGGAGGGATCAGGGCAAGCTATGGTATGCTACTGAACTTGTGGTTCAGGGGAGGAAGGAGCCTTTTAGTGCCATGTATTGATTATTGTAGCATTCCTTGCCCAGATTTTAGGATACAGAAYATTTAAGTAAGACTCAATACTTTTAAACAAAAACACTGGCTTGTGCAGGGTTGTTTGGTTGGGTTTTTGAAGCACTATGGCTGTATTAGGTGTATTGTACACGCCCCTCAGGTACATCATTCCCTTGTCATGAGAAAATGTACTTTATTTTCACAGTTCTGTGCGATAAAAAGGGGTTTTATTACTCTAACTAATTTCACTGTCTCTGTCTGTTTAAAGGTGACAGCTTCTCTCTTAGGTTTGCCTTCAAAGTCTTGTTCTCTACTGATCCTGACAGAAAATGAGAACGAAAAGAGAAAGTGGGTTGGAATCCTCGAAGGGTTGCAGTCTATCCTGCACAAAAACAGGCTGAGGAACCAGGTTGTGCATATTCCACAAGAAGCCTATGACAGTACACTGCCTCTTATTAAAGCAAGTTTAGCTGCTGCTATTGTAGGTATGTTTGTTTTAACTTTTATAAGTGTGTGAAGGTTGTTGGAACTTTTAGACAGGCTTCTGTAATGAGAGCACTGACACCTTGAAATAAATTCCTCAGCTGAATTCCTTCATAGGAATTTAATAATGGGTGAAAAATGCTAATCTTGCATTGATATTCAGGTTTCCTCATTCACTTGGAGTAAATAATAGTGTTGAGTTGTTCTACAGGTTGTTTTAGCAATATGGTATATAGCAGGCTTTTGACAGGCTGCGTGAACTTCAAGCAAAATTGATTTCCTGGTRAAAATCTGTTTGTGCAGAAATTTTTTCAGCTGTTCAAAGCAAACAGGCTGTTTTAAAGATAAGATTAAGTGTAGCTGAATTAATGGCCTTTTTTTCCCTCTTGGTTTAGATCGAGATAGAATAGCAATTGGTTCAGAAGAAGGACTGTATGTGATAGAGGTGACCCGTGACGGTAAGTCAGGCCATAATGCATGCAGTAATTACATACAGAATAATGAGCTCCATAACTTTTAGTGCTGCTGTAATATAGGTTGCATAACAGCCTTTCATGTACAGTAAGTATTAAGCACTTGGTTAATTGATGAGAAGCAAAAGTGAATGTGAGGTATAAGCACTAATTTGGTCATTATCATTACATTCAGTTGACTGGCTGAAATTAAWGGGATGAGTTACTGGGCATATTCTGACACATTCTCACCTTAACTGTGTTCCCCCMTCAGGCAGCAAAATGTTTCAGCACACAGAGCATGCACAGCTCACACAGAGTTTGTAGACTTTCCATTAAAGCCTCCATGTCTTCTTTTCTCCTTCTTCCAGAAATTTGACAGCCACTTGTGTTCTCTTTCAGACTRGTGATGTCTAAAGCAAGTGATTGCTTGCTGCTTCCCAATATCTAATTCCTTGACTCTGTGCTTCCTCCTGAACCTGCTGTTTCCTTCCTGTTCTTAATGTACTTTGCCCTCTGTGCAGGGAAAAATGGGATCAGTATTGTCTGCTCTTCCTGAAGTCTTTCCATTCCAGAATGTGGATGCCAAGTCTGTCTAGGTGGTCCCTAATCCAATCCTGCTTCACCATTGGAAAGTCTTCTTTCCACCATTCCTTTTCTCTTGTCTCCTGGGTCAGAGATTCTTGAGTGCTGGTCTTGTCAGTGATTTCCTTGATTCCTTTTTMTGTGTAATTTAGTTTTTTGCTATTTGGAAGTTGGATTTTAGTCATGCTAAAGCTTGCATTTCARTGTAAAATAAAGCAGTGAATGCAGGTTGTTAAAAACTTACTTGACTTTCAAAATTAAATGACATCAGGGATGTGGTTTTGGGTCAAAAGAAAAATGTTCTTGCTTCTTCTTGTTTGGAATAAGATATTGCCCAATTCCAGGAGAAATTGCTTTATATGTGGAGATAGCAGATATTTGAAATTCTTTTTAGCAGTAATGAATGCCATTCCTTTGAGTAAGCCTCCAGTGGTCACGATTCTCCAAGGAGTCAGACATAAACATAACTTGAGATGCAAATAATTCCAGGGATTCCAGTACAGCTTCTTGTATAAAAGAAAGCTATAAATTTAATTTGAAAGGTCATTTCATAAAGGAATGATTATCTGCATCACTGTGTCATATGTAAATGTGAAAATTAATTATCAGTTTTGGTTTAAAGGTAGAGATGTTTAGCAGGAGTTTCCTGTGGCCATTTCTGTGTGTTAATAGCATTTTTTATAAACTGTAATSTGTTTTTCATTTTATGGCAGTTGTAATTTTCAGTGTTAATTAACTGCCAGCTGTTTATAGCAAAGGTCTTTGGTTAGGATATCACTTAATTCTTGACAAATAAGCTGGAGTTGGAGCTAGGAAGAAAATAATTTCTCTGTGGCAAAGCTGGTWATTTCCTAGAACATTTCTTCAGACATTTCATCTATTTATGCATGTGGAGCTATATCACAACAGCACTTAGTGATCTAAATAGCTAAAGTCTTATTACCAAGTTTACAGAATTTTGTAACTTGGCTACATTACTCAACTGGTACTGAAAAAAGGCATAGAATTTCCAATTAATAGTTCTCTTTTCTTTTTAAACTACTATTCACAATTATTTTTATTGCAATCAGCTAGCAGAAAAATTAAAGTTACAATTTGATTTAATTGGCTTATGCTTATTAAGTTTCCTAGTTTAGAGTTGCTCTTCTGTTTTGTAGCCCATGAAATACTGACTGCATTCTTGRAAATTCTTGTATAGCCAAGATCCCCAAAGAGCACCCCTTGTACCTAATGCCCTTAGCTGCCTCTAACCCTGCTTTAAAAAAAATGCATCAAACAGCAAAACTCCCCATGGATAGCCTGACTAGTCCTTGCTCTGAGAAGGGTTTTCCTGGTGCCTGCCTAAACCTTTTTTCCTGCAGCCTGAGCTCCTTCCTTCTTATCCTTTCCCCATCACATACAGCATTTTTTTGCCCTTCCATATATGTGTTTTACATGCACTTACTGTACTGATTTTGTATCTGGCTGAGAGATGTGCCAGCAATTCAGCATTTTRTGTCCTCACTTACAGCATTAAATACTTTATATTTCTTTCCTTTGTATTCTGCTAATTTGTTCTTCCTCCAAAATTTACTGAAGATGCTGATGTTTTCCTTATGATGGGACCCATTTCTGAAGATGCAGCATCTTGCACTGTACAGATAGTCCAGATCTAATTCTATAAAATATTCTTTTCCATTTATCCCACATTAAGCAGCTTTTTCCCACAAAGTGTTGTTGAGATTTTTCTTTACGAATAGAGAAGGGTACAGGAATGCTTTGTTTCATTGTTTGCTCTGCACATTAGTACCAGAGAATCAACCATGTGTAATAAGTGCTCTTCCTCACCTGATACAGGTCTGTGTTTAGATTAATTTTGAGGTACCACTATGTAACACTGCAGTGTTTCCAAGCCTGGTAGTTTTGCTGTTTAACTTATGGTGGCTCTTGTTTCCTTTGCAGTGATAGTTCGAGCTGCTGACTGCAAGAAGGTGTACCAGATAGAGCTTGCTCCCAAAGAGAAAATTATCATCCTCATCTGTGGTCGGAACCATCACGTCCACCTTTACCCCTGGGCTTCTCTGGATGGGTCAGAAGGGAACTTTGACATTAAGCTTGCAGAAACTAAAGGCTGCCAATTGATTACAACTGGAACACTAAAGAAGAGTTCTTCTACTTGTTTGTTTGTGGCTGTCAAACGACAGGTTTTTTGCTATGAAATTCACAGAACTAAACCTTTCCACAAAAAATTCAGTGAAATTCAGGCTCCAGGAATTGTACAGTGGATGACTGTGTTCAAGGACAAGCTCTGTGTTGGCTACCAGTCTGGGTTCTCTCTGTTGACCATCCAGGGAGATGGACAATCTATAAACCTGGTAAATCCTAATGACCCCTCGCTTATCTTCCTCTCACAGCAGTCTTTTGATGCCCTTTGTGCTGTGGAGCTCAGTAATGAGGAATACCTGCTTTGCTTCAGCCATATGGGAGTTTACGTCGATTCGCAAGGTCGAAGGTCACGCATGCAGGAACTAATGTGGCCTGCAACTCCTGTTGCCTGTAGTATGTATATGTTTTTCTGTTGCCATATCCCTGTTGCTGCTTTACTTGTCTAAAAATACTCAGCATTGTATTCAATTTTGYTTCGGTTTGTCTTTGAATATCAAGTTTAAGTTTTATGAGTTAACAGACATGTGGTCCTTCCTRGTGGTAGTTTTGGCCTTGGAGATCTTCGATGCTGCTAGAGATGCTCTGTCTTGTAACAGGACACAGAAAAAGAAATAGTGGAATGCAAAATAACTTCTACAGAGAGCAGGTCTGGATGCATGACAGTGCAAGACTACYTGTCTGTGAAATTCTGTAAAATTATTGGTCCCCTAGAGAGCGTAAATGTCCAGCTGTCTGTAGGGTGTCTTCTGTCTACTCAAAGTACAGTAGAAAGTTGAAGAAGGAATGTAACTGCAAGTCTAAAGGTTCATAAAGATAACAAGAGATAAAAATTTTGGCAGAACTGATAGCATTTTTTAGTCCTTTTGGTTTTAATTTTAGGGTGACAATTTCCAAAAACATATAGGTGGAGGATAATTTTTCAACCACTCTGCTGTTTCAGGAGCACTGGCTATCAGCTTGGTAGAATAGAGGCACATGCAGAGCATTTTTCAGTATTCAGTAGTCAAAAGCAGTTGATGATAAATCTGTTATTTCTATTTGAAACTCAAATAGCAATTAAAATTTATTGAATGATTGAAGGCAAGAACTAGCTTTTTGTTTAAGTAGTACAGCAAGGAGTTAGGTGCATTTTGGTTTGATCAGGCCAGGCCCTAATAGGAATTTGTTTAATTTTATTTGATTTGAACTGAAATTGTTTGCTTGCTTTACTCTGACCTAGTTCTGTACAGAAGTCTGAAGCAAAGTCCCAAGGAAACAATGTAGTGGCAAATTTACTTTAAAACACCATTAGCTAAAACTAATGTTTCCTTTTCCTTAATCAGCTTTACAGGTTTTTTTCATTTCAGCAAACTAGGCTTGCTAGTTAATTGTTTTGTCTGTTATTATTAGAAGTGTTCTTACTGTAAACTATTTTATAACATTTTTGTATGTGCAATCCTGAGTGGTTCTGGCCTAGGGCTGTTTTTGGAGAAAGAGCAACATTTTCTGCTGCCAAAGGAAACTGAATTACTTCCCTTTTCATTAGACTTCTCAGTCCTGTTTCTGTCACTACTGATGGTGGCTTTTTTTAACTATCCCATCAGAAGGTTGTGAAATTACAGAATGGTTTGAGTTGGAAGGGACCTTAAAGATCATCTGCTTCCAACTCCCCTGCCATGGGCAGGAACACCTTCTACTAAACAATTTTCTCAAAGCTCCATTTAACCTGACCTTGAACACTAACATGGATGGACCAGCTTCTTCCACAGCTTCTGTGAGCAGCTTATTCCAGTGCCTCACCACCCTCACAATAAAGAATTTCTTCCGAATATCTAGTCTAATACCACTTCTCTGTTTAAAGCCATTTCTGCTTGTCCTATCACTCCATGCCCTGTAAAAAGTTCCYCTCCAGCTCCCTTGTAGTATCTTTAGGTACTGAAAGATGCTGTAAGGTCTTCCCAGAGTCTTCTTCAGGCTGAGAACAACCCCGATTCTCTCAGCCTGTCTTTATAGGAGAGACCAACAAGTGGAAGTGATTGTGCTGTGGTAAAACACCATGCTCTAGAGATTCTTTAGGATAAAACCGAGAATTTGTGTCTGGRGCATTCAGTGCCCTCACCGTGGCAGAGGGCAGGGTGAGCACTAGCACAGCTCTGTTAGCCCAGATGGCTGTTGGGGTTGCCCCAGCCTGTGCTGAGCCAGTGTGGGTGCCCTGGGGCTGCTTGGCTCCAGTGCAGCCGTGCAAAGCCGTGGAGGCAGCAGCTCTCCAGGCTGGAGCCCAGTGCAGGCACTGGCACGGCTCTCTGGGAACCCTTGAGATCTGGTCAGGCTCATCAGCTCTGACTGGCACATGCCAGCCTTGGCTACAGATGGTGTTTCTGCCTGATGCTCTGTTCTTGTTCTTGATTTGAATATCCAAGCCAACTAAGACCACAKGCAATAAATACTTGACCGTGAATCACTTTTGAATTACATATTTATGATAGCTGTCTAAGGCATTCTGTGAATGAATTTAAAAAATAGCACCACAACTGTACTTCGGTACTTCTAAGAAGATTCTGTGATGTGTTTAGTGTCCTACTGGGTAATTTTCATTTTGTTTATTGAAGCATCTTCTCTCTATTAAATCCCTTAAGTTCCTAGTAACTGCTCTTTACATCAGGAGATACTCTTTACATGAGCAGAAGCATGTTGATACAAAGCTCTAGAGAGCTTTGCTTTTCGTTTGACCTAAAATAAACTTGTCTGCTGGTGCCTTTTATGCTTTAAAAAAAAAAAAAGTTGAAAAGAGAAAATGAGTTATGGGCTTTAAGCATTGTGACGTTCTTCTGTCAACTTGATGAAAGCAACCGATGCATGAATATCTAAAGCTAGAAAATTGTAAGCAAAAGAGGAAGGAAATTGAGAGCAGATCTGCATCATGAGTTCATGACCCAGCTCACAGATGGTGGCTCTCTCATCTCCTCTGCACATAACAGATGTATAGTTGGTTTGCTGCTTCTGAAATGAAGTAATCCATAGCAAAACTAGCTTCTCAGATCCTACCACCTAGGAAATTTGTATGCATCTGAAAACTTCAAATGCCATTTTGCAGTTTCACGAAATGGCAATGTGAAGTTTTAAAAAACTAAAAAGGTCAAATTTAAATCTTTCCGTGATGCTGGTAGCTGTCATTAGCAAATCTATTCTCACAAAAAAAAAATCTGTTTGAAACTGGGGCTTTGAAAATGTGGTTTAAAATGTATCTTGCACGTAGTGGAAAACTTGTAACTATTGAAATCTGCTCAAATATTTGTCAGTTCTAGACTACTGAAATGACATKAGGGTTTCCTGTTTGTTTTCAATCAATGCAGGTTGCAATTCTTCATATGTAACAGTGTATAGCGAATATGGTGTTGATGTTTTTGATGTTAACACTATG
Organism: Malurus melanocephalus; assembly: GCF_030028575.1. Classification (NCBI taxonomy): domain Eukaryota; kingdom Metazoa; phylum Chordata; class Aves; order Passeriformes; family Maluridae; genus Malurus; species Malurus melanocephalus. The sequence continues at coordinate 1,779,224 of NW_026623289.1, forward strand.
GAATGGGTCCAGACTATTGGCCTGCGAAGGGTAAGTAGTTTTCTTTGAGTATTGAACTTAATTGAGTTAATTTCAAATGAGGTGTTTCTTCACAGTGTATGCTAGACTTGAGGTAATTCTCTGTCTCCTTCCTCAAAACAGATCAGACCATTGAACATGGATGGCACACTGAACCTCCTTAATTGTGAGCCGCCAAGGYTAATATATTTCAAGAACAAGTTTGCAGGTGAGTCCTGAGTAAGGGAAGAAATAGGGAACTCATACAAACTGGGTAATCTTCACCATGTTACCTTTGTATTMGATGAATTTTGTGTTGAATATGTCTGGGTCAGTGTGTGCCTCTGTATGTGAAATTGCTTTGTGCTATTACAGCAGGAGCTGGCCTCAGTGTACCAGAAACGTCTGACAACAGCAAGAAGCAAATGCTTCGAACCAGGAGCAAAAGAAGATTTGTATTTAAGGTTCCTGAGGAGGAGCGGTTACAACAAAGGCGGTGAGAATATCTTGTGGTACATAACTGAATATACATGATGACTTGCAGAGACTGGGAATGCTAATAGTAAAAATCATTCTGTTTTTTTAGGGAAATGCTTAGAGACCCTGAGCTAAGGTCAAAGATGATTTCTAACCCAACGAATTTCAACCACGTGGCTCATATGGGACCAGGAGATGGAATGCAGGTCCTCATGGACCTCCCACTGGTAAAATACATTTATGAGGGGTGGATATATATGTGCATTTGTTCATGCTCACAAAAACTGAGAAGATGAGCTCCAGTATTATCTCTGTACTGTATTCTTCTTTAAATCCTTTTGAGAAAGGTGAACCTTCCTGCTGTGCAATGCTTCTAAATCCTGTGTAAGGAAATACGGTTACCTGACTTATGAATGAGATACTGAAAGACAGATATCACTGCTAGGTGCTTGTTAGTAGTTTTGTAAATAATCAGTTTCTCCTCCTTCCTTTTTTTTGTTTGTCTTCTTGAAAAAAACAGAATGAATTTCCTTTCCCCTCATCCTCTCAACATTCTGCTCTTGGTATCACCTCCAACAGGCTTTGAGCACGTCTATCACATGAGCCCTATCTCTGCTGAAATCTCTCTCCAGAGTGACCATTCCTCACTGCAAGGCTTCCCTCTGCTTTCTTCCTCTTCCTGTCCCTCCTCTGCTTCCCTAGCAAGGGTAGGAGTAGCTACAAACTGTTAGGAACTGGAATATGGTATGCTTGTGGCACTTCACCAATTGTAGAGCAATAACAAGGGGAGAAAAACTAATGGAGGTAACTAAAATGCATGCGACTTGCAGTGCTTTATAGCATTAATTTTATTTTGTATTTACTAATACAGCATTTTGTGAGTCATTTTAGTCTTTAATACACAAGAGGAAGATGTGAAGGTACACTTTTATGTTCTGTATGTACCCTCCATTCTAGAGCTGCTAGTCAGGCTTTCTCTTGTCTTTCTCAGATAGCCCAGTTGTGAATCAGGCATTTGTCATTTCAGCAGGAGGAGGAAGGAAAGCACAGCTGTTAGTACAATCCCTGCCCCTTCATAGAGGGTTTGCTGGCTGACAGGTTCTAGTGGCTGCTATGGGGCTTAGTTCTTTCTCTGTCTTTCTCAGGGTTTGTGTCTGTTACTGAAAATATGTGGATGTGGTCAAGTAAGTTCAGTTTTTCTACCAACGCTGGGTTGTAATAGCTTCAAAAGCACAGTGAAGTTTTCATGAGTAACAACTTCTAGCTGGATGGCTTTTGTTGCTGGCTAACAAGGTGTTTCATGTCAACTGCAGAGTGTCCTACCTCCTGCACAGGATGAGAAGACCTGTCCATCTTCAGCTAACCTGTCACGGCAGCAACAGCAACAGAGAAACAAAACCTACATCTCGTGGCCCTCATCAAGTAAGGCTGGAAGCAAGCTGGTCACTTGTGAGCTGTAGCATGGGGTGTCAGCAGGAGGTGTAAACCTGCCTTTTGTCCTTTACTCTCTGCAGGTGGCAGTGATGTGGGAGCAACCATGCCTTCCCGAAGTATGTCCGACCCTGACCAGGAGTTTGACAAAGAGGTAAAAGAGCTTCTGTTAAACGGAGACCGATGATATCCTGTTGGTGTAGATTGTTTTCTTTTTCCAATAAATTGCATTTCCAAGAAAATACTTCAGAAAGATGTTTATGGAGATGTTTTCCTTCCACAAATGTTTTTTCCAGCCTTTAATATATGTTTGCAAGTTAGATACACCAGCACAAAAGCAAAGCTGTGAAAAGATCTTATGGTGATATTTTAAGAGATGTTACGTCTTGGATTAAGCTTTATAGGCRACAGAAATTTGACTAATTGATGAAATGTCCTCAAAGCTCCTAAAAATGTTCTCTGGGATATTAGCATAGAATAACAAAGTAATATGACTAGTTAAGTAATTTTCTGTGCTGCCTTAAGGAAGWCATCTTGTCATGTAACTTGAGAAGGAATCATATTTTAAAATACATAAAACTGCTTTAAGCAAGATTACGTGCCAGTAGTCACCCAATTTAAAATCTCCTGGCTTTGCAAAACTGGTATTCCTGAATCTAAATAGAGAAGATATATGATTTTTGTTTCTGTGATTTATCATGTGTTCTTCCAAGCTTTGCTGAAGCACTGTTTGTTCAAGGAAAGTGTTAGGAATTATTCCTGGGAAGCAAWGTCCCTGATTAAGATCTTTTTTAGTGCTTTTTGGTACCCAGCTGCAGGCCCAARTAATGCTCTGGATTTGGAAGCACGTTTTCCTGAAGCCAGACTTTTTCAGGATGCCTTAGCACACCCCAGGTCCAGAGTTCTGATCATGGCTGTGGTCTAACTTCCTCTGTCACCTTCAGTTAGCCACTAAAAGCACATAAAAATGGGGATCTCTAAACACAGGTATTTTTGAAGCCGTCTTGGTTTTCTAAGGTGATTATGGTGGACTATATTAGTTGACGTAGTTATTCTGTACACCTTTTCCAAACTCCATTATATTCCATKCTGTAATGGTAATTGTTGATTGTAGGCACAAGTAATGAGAGATTCTAAAGGATTTTTTCTCTTCTTGGTAGCTCTTAAAATTTCTTATGACTTCTTGAATTTAAAAAAATAGTAGTTTGAAACTGAGAGTCTCTAATAACACCTTTTGGCTTTATACTATTTTCCCCATGGCTTTTGGCTTTATGAACTGCATCATGTTAGGCTGATCTTGTTATAGATTATTTTATTATTGTTCAAGCCCATGCAAACCTTTTTGAACAGCATCCTGAAGGATGTTACCTTTCAATCTATTTGCTAAACATATATTTCCCTTTCTTGAAAATAACTTGCTGCAATGGTACCAGTTTTTTTTGTGCAGTGTTTCATTAGCTCAGAGTTGTAATTCACCAAAATAGTGGGAAACTTGCCAGCCATCCTGTTGAAGTGAGACCAGCCTGTGAAGGCAAATACCCAACAACTAATCTGACACTGGGGAAATAACTGTGGATAGTCTTTATTAGATATTGACGTAGGACGTACCCACTAAGTCTATTCTGTTTCCAGATCTCGCCTGATTCTTGGCAGCCTTCACTTGTTTGTCAGGCACTTCACATGCTTGTTGCTGTTTTGTAAACAGTTCACATGCTTGTTTCCTTCCTCTTCACCAAACTGAAGGTGAATTGACCATAATTTTTACATGTTTACATGGGCAGATAAACCTACTCTTGGGYTATAAAAATTGCCTAAAAATTGCAGGCTGATAAATTCCAGACAACAGTGAACTGATAGATACATTCCATCAGGAAAGCTTTGCAGTGGCTAAAGGAAAGGAGCCAGAGCTGTAGCAATTTTCACATACTTTACTGTAATTCCTCTTGCATCAGAAGGTCACCTTTGGAACTGCACTAGAGCCTGTTGATGGTAATGGAAGTTCTTGCTTAAATGTTTAACTGGAATTAATTTAATGCACGCTGCTTTGTAGGTGCTGTTCAGCCCCATTTTTGAGTGCCTTTGAAAGCTTTTAAGTGTAAGAATTCACTTCAAGTAAACATAATTTTTTTAATGTTTCTCATTAACAGCCTGATTCAGACTCCACCAAACACTCTACTCCATCTAACAGCTCAAATCCAAGTGGTCCCCCAAGTCCCAACTCTCCTCATAGGAATCAGCTTACACTAGATGGACTGGACCAGTCGACCTGTGAYGCGTAACGCTGCCGCTCTCACCATTCCGGCTCCGGTCATCCACTACTCCGTGGTGTTCAACAGCAGGGCAAAGCTGTCTCAGATGCTAGTGCCAAGACTGACACAGACTCTCTAGTGTTGTACAAGAATAATTATATATCCAGATTGTAGATACAAACTATGGAAATGAAGAAAATTCTTTACTAATAGCAATTGAGCTTTTTACGCAGAATTGTTCACTGCTCAGTTACGGTTGATTCCTTTCCGCACAGCTGTGACACGGTTTTATTGCATAGGAGCATTTAAGGCCACCGGTAAATAGTCTTATTCTTATGGTGAAAGAGAAATAGAGAGAGTTACTGATAATGTTGCTACAATATCAGGAATATTATTTTTCTATAGAGTGACGTAATGTCTGATTAGCAGGAAATCCTTTTAGACAGAATTTGGACTTCTAAATAGGAAATGTGAGCGGGTCTAGTTACATCCTCAGATGAATACACTTTTCCCTTTTTCCTGTAACTGTTTTTTTCCTAAATCTTAAAGGAGAATGGTAGGAAGCTGTAGGTCATTTCCAACATCAATAGAATCACCAGGAAGTCAAAGAAAAGTTGGTTATAGTTTTGTGGCCTTTTAATTCATTTAGCCATTACATACACAGCTGCATAACTGTCTTGCTATCTTTCTACCAACTTTTTAGTCTTGTACATAGGACTATTGCCAGTTATCTCTTTACTCATTCCCTGCTTTTTAGTCCTCATCCATCAGTCATTAGTCAGGGCTCTTAAAATACTGGTAATTACTGCTGTGAAAAGATTTTACTCCTAGGTCCTGCCTTTCTCCTCCTGAGAAGTCATTTCTCCTGGGTTTTTGGTGTAAGGACACACTACGCTGTTTAGCTAGCAAGCCTTCTCRTGGACACATTGCCCTTGGAGTCTGCTTGACCTAAGGGACTGTATCGCACTAAAACATCAGTCTGTTTATTGGTTACCAAAGTGGAACGTGAAGGATGTGTAACTGGGGGTGCTGCTTTTCTCATTAATTGTATCCTCACCTGCATGAAGACCCCATGATTATTAATCAAGTATTGATCATGTAGAAAAATGCACAACACACTCCTGTATATTTTGCGATGGCCCACGTGCGGTGATGTTTTGCGTGTATATTTAATCTCATGCTTCCATGTATTATACATTTAGTAYTCAAAGATTTGTGACCATGTTTCATTAAAAGCTTGTAATTAATTCAGTGGCTGGCATATCCAGTTTGTCATTGTCACACTAGTGTGCCTTCTGTGCCAATTYTATGACAGTTGGATGTCACTTATTTAAAATTCAGTTTAAATGGGCTAATGATATACCAATGGCTAATGTTCTTTTTTGAAACACTGTATAGGACGTGCACTTATCTTTAGTTTAAACTGAGTGTTCTAGTCAACATTTAATCCTGTTACGTTAAGTGTTCGACAGTACTTGCTCTTTTTCTCAGATTCTTGATAAAGGGGCTCAGTTAGAGCTGGACACTACTGCTTTGGGGGTTTTCTGGTTTTTACTTTTTTAATGTAAGTCTAAGTCTTTGTAATTATTGAAATGTGAGAACATTTTTGAACAATTTACATGTCAATAAAGCAGAAGAGGGAGGTTTTAAAGTTTATGGTTGTCTGTCTTGACATCTGAAAACAATSCACTGCTGACACTTGTTTCAGTCTCATGGTAAAATCACTTTGTTCACATGGACCTTTTACATAAACTGAAGATATTTAGGAGCTCCCTACCCAAGCACTACAATTCAGGTGCATGTTGCTGAAGGTAAATGAGTGTTCAGGAGCAATGGAAGTCCTTTTGGTGGAATACGCAGCCCTTGGTTTGTGTTTGAGTTGTCAGTCCATTGATTTGCTGGCCTTATTAATTCCTTTTTAAATGATTTATATGACTCGTTCCTTACARCTGAAGCATGTTAAGGAGGCTGCAGGATCTATTCATGCATTTTAAGTATCATGAAACAATAAATATATTTGAGTTGTTGTCAAAGCAGTAGTCCCAAAGAAAGGCTTAGGCACATTTCAGGGATTGGTATGTGAAAGGTGCAGCCCCTCATAAAGGGTTTTTTTCCTAAAACTCTCATTGTGGTATTTGAGCACCATGGAGCCCACTGCAGCTATACAGTGCCAGTGTCTGCTCTAGGGTGTCCTAGGTAAGCAACCCTCATCCCTTATGGAGTGCCAGGTGTTCCTGAATTGCTTCTTGGTTTGTCTCGCCCTACACAGGAAAGCCCTGGGTGGCTGCTTTGGACCCTTTGTTCAGTCCCGGGCGTGACTGAACATACCTGGGCAGGCTGGGAAGTGCAGCCACACTGTGCCCTGGGGATTGGGTGAGAGCTGACAGGAGGTTTGAGGGCTGTGTGCCGGAAACCTTCTCACAAGTATTCATGTTAATCAGCCTTTGACTTTTAAAAAACRTTTCTCCTGCTCTTGAGCTGATTTTTCTCTGCACAGTGAGGACTTGGGATGACAACAAAGTCTTTAATTATGGGGGTATTAAATCATAGCACTCAGCAGTGCCAGAGCTTGGTTATAATTTAGGCAGGAGAACATTTCTAGAAAAATAAATTAATTGCTCATATGAATACATTATTCTTTTTCCCTGTTTGTCTGGCCAAGCAGAATTCCTTCCCATGTCCTACACTGCAGTCCTTTGCAAATCATCTTTTCCCTTACAGGTTTTGATTCTAGTTACCTAAARAGTCCTCTTGAGCCCTCAGGAAAATTTTCAAAAATGCAGAAATTCAGGATGTGAAATAATTCTCTGACAATGCGCTTTCTTATCCCTGGAGGCTACCAGTCTAGGACGGAAAGTGAGGAATTGAGCTGTGCAAGGAATGAGGGCAATTTGGTCTCTGCCTGTTCCTCTGCTCATTCCATTGTCACAGAGACATGACATCAGGTCCTGAAGCWGGAGTGGTGGTTGTACCAGCCACTGGAACAATTGGTCACTTCTAGCACAGATCTTTGCCTCTAAAAGCTGAGTATTTTGGAATACACCGTGAAATACTTGCCACACAAGAACTAAACTATCTGCCACCATCTCTGTCTACAGAACAGGTGTGCTGAGAATGAACAGCTTCTTRAATAGGTGCAATCTGCTGGAGACTAGGGTGCATAAAAGCTCACTTTGTCTTTGTAGGATAACTGCTTAACACAGCCAAATCACAGGGAGGGGACTTCAGTGTGGAAATGCTGAAGGTGCAGTCACCCTTCTTGTTCTGCACAGCACCAGATTGGCATCCCTGGGAGAAAGCAGATGTGTAAAAACCTTGAGAGCTGGCACTGGTAGCCTAAAGCACCAAGAAGCAGGAAATCATTTGAGGGAAGAGATGGCTGTGGAAACTAAAACTGCACCTTGAGGTGCAGTAAAGCACAGCAGTAGTCAAAGGAAAGTGTTGCATCATGACCAAAAATCTTGTCTTGCTGAGTTTAGGTTATTTTAAAAGAAAAAGGACACATGGCATTCCTGCGTGCGAGGCTACTGGAACATCTCGTGTTCCAGTTTGCACCATCTGYTCTGTTTGAAGAAGCTCTGGCAGGCAGAAGGGAGGAAGACAATCTAAAAATCAGCCTTCACCTGCCCAGCCCTTGCCTTGCACTGCTGTGGCAGCAGCTCTGGCCTGCCCTCTCCTGCCTGCTTGCACCCTGTAAATGTGGCTCCCCCTCTCAGCTTCCCCTTAACATCCCACCTTGACAAATGTGGCTCTTGGCAGCTCATGGGGCTGCTGCCACCCTCGCCTGGTGCTGAGCAGCCCCTTCCTGCTCCCAGGGGAATTGGTGCCATGGGCACAGGTAACACCTCAGGGAGCCAGGACTGAAGGCATAGTGCCAGCACGACCTCAGTGCCAGCAAAATGTCCTAAACATGTTTTTGGGGCCAGGGGGTGATGATGAGACCAGGCATCAACTGCAGGCCGGGTGCAGGATGGCCGGGAAAGCCAAATGTTGGCAAGAGCGTGTCCCAGCGGTGCCTGGTGCTCGGGCCAGCGTTGCYGGCAGGGTCAGCTGAGGACAGGAGCAGGAGGCAGCAGGACGTGCTCAGCCAGCGGGAGCTGCAGTGCTGCGCTCCAGCCAGAGGAGGAACATGGACTCAGCAATCAGCCCCTTCCYTGTCCTTGCAGCAAATGTTTTCCCTGCTCCCCAATAAGCTGCAGCACTTCTTTGTCATCTGACTGCACAGGTTCATGCAGCTTTATTGGTGCTCTCTCACTGATAAAACCCTCAGATTTTTTCAGCCTCGCCTCCTTTGCCGTTTCTTACGCAGTGCCTGCTCTGCGGTCCCTGCGCGCTGACAGACACAGCCGGAGCTCCGCGGCCACCCCGCAGTGCCTTGGCCGGCTCCTGCGCCCCGGTGACACCAGCCCCTGCCAAACGCCCCCCTGCCGCCGCTCCCGCCTGCTAAAAGAGATATAAAACAATAAATTCATTGAGCCAAGTCTGTCTTTAGGCTTGAGGGTATTTTGAGGACTGCGCCGGAGAGAATCCAGGTTTGCACAACTTCTGTGAGCGGCTGTAGCGTGCAAAGGGAAGGCACTGTGATWCCAATTGGTGCCATTAATAGTGTGCAGGTTGCTTTTCCTTTTGAGACCCTGGGAAGCAATGACTCCGGAGATCGTACCATTAACACTAATGCATTTTGAATYAGCCTGTCACAGTGGGGGACCCCTGACTCTCAGGACCAGAAGCAAAACAAAGCCATCAGGTGCCCAGACGTGCCGCGCACAGCCTCAGCGACATAAACCACCCATCTAATGTGCTGCTTACCAAAGATGCCTGTGAATTAAATTCCTTGTTTAGACAGGATCCCAGGAGACACTCGTGTACCAAACCCCCTCACAYTGCCCTGCTGCCTGCGTGCCTCAATGTGTGCAGCAATCACGGATACAATCACGGATACAGCTGTTTTTCCAGCAGCTGTTGGTCCCCAGCATCGCAAACTGACTCCGGTGCTTCATTTCTTTTCTGCAGAGCTCCCCCCTCCCTGCGGCACGTTCTGTACGAGCGAGCGGACGTGGCTCCTGAAGGAAAAGTACAGACTGTGCTCTGCTCGTGCACTGACAAAAATTGATCTGTGCTTTAATTAAAGCCTCTATTGTAAGTGACCTCGAGCTGCTAATGCATTTTAAAAATGAAGCTTCACCAGCAGCAAATCCATACTCGCCAACACGTAGGGGCGACCAGGCGGAGATTCCTGCCGCAGGGTGGTCTGCCTCCCTCCATGCAGGTGACGTGTCCCACTCCATGAGCACAAACCTGTCCATGGCTCACCCTGAAGTCCCTGTGTGCCCAGGCAGGACACAGAGCTGATGGCCCCAGCCGCTTGCAGCTGAAGAACACCATCCTGACACCATCTTGTGCCATGGGTTGCYGATGGGCTGTCTCTTCTCTCCCTTAGCCCATGGCCATGGAATCCTCTCACCTCTCCCCTTCTGCACACTTGGGGATGCAGCCATCGAGACCCCTCCCAATCCTCACATCACAGTCCACACTCACAATAAGTGAGGCCCAAAAATAGCCAGGGAGGGAAGAAATTGGCTCTGAGGTGAGGGGCCAGGGCTCCCTGAGGGTCAGCCTTGAGCCYTTTCCTTGTGTGGGCAGTGCTGGTGTGATGGGCAGTCACACCACATCAACTGTAGAGAGATAACTGCTGGGAATGTGTGAGGCGGGAGGAGACTCAGGCACCTGCAATGAACCAGTGTGAAAGGGGGAAAGAACACAGAAAGGCTCTCACAGGCACAAAGTAGGGATGGAGCTGGTGGAGGATGTGGCTGCTCTCATAGGCACCACAGGAACACCATGGCTGCTGAGCTGCACCAAGCCCTGGCCATGCACTGCTGTCTGGCCCTGTGGGGTCAGCAGGAGGGCTTGGGGTGGGTGAGTCTCCCCTGGGCTCACATCTCAGCAGTGACTGTGTGTTGSGAGAGTTTTTGGGTCCTGGGTCAGGGCTCCCCACAGTGATGCCCTGGTTGTAGGACCATGGGATGGGGGGATTGGGTATTCCCAACTTACCCACATCAGTTGCTGCAGGCTGATGGCTTCCTCTGCTTTTTGGCCTGGCCAGTGACCATTTCACCCAGTGTCACATGCCTGATGGGTGCAGCAGAAACTCCTGCCCAGGAAAGTTGCTTTTGGTCCCTGTACTGGTGGAGAAGCCCCTCAGGAGAGGTGTTCACGGAGAAATCCCAAATGTGTGCCCTGAGCACAAAAATCCTCCTGGTTCTGTCCCGACTGCAAATTCCCTGCAGTCACCAGGAGCTCAGAGAGACCCTTCCCTGTCTGCCTCGTGCTCTTATCCTGCCCGTTTCCAGAGGCCATGGCTGGTCCCACCACCAGATGCTGCCTGTTACCCTTYGTCAGGGCTCTGATGCACCTAATGATGAATTCCCAGGCCTTTGAGAAGGGATTATGTCTTGCAGAGACTCGAACAAAATATTATAAACTTAAAATAGCTGCTTCCTTATGGAATATGCCAACAAGCCCTACTGAACACCCAGCAGAGTGCAAATTTGCATCCATTTGCATACATATCCATAATTTCAGCCTCACCCATCAGCCCTGCTCCATAATGAGGCACTGCCTGACATTGTAGGCAGATGAGGGTGTTTGACACAGACCAGCACTAACGAGGCCCCTCAGTGCCACTGCCCCCACCCTCATCAGCAGGTGTGACAGGTGTGACTGTCCCCAGCCCTCAGTTCCTGCCTGCCTCCCTCCCTGGGAACCCCAGCAAAAAKCTTCTTTCCCTGTGAACCATGAGAGGACTTTTTCACCTCAAGGAATAGTGGAATAAATCCCCAAAGATCCAAGAGAGTTTCTTCCCCATCAGCCCAGGCACGGAGGGAAGGAGCTCCAGAAGCTCATGACTGCACCTCCCCAGCACCCAGGGAGGGAGTGAGAGGGRGAATGGAGACCCTGAGCAGAGATCCCCAGCACCAGCTGGAAACCAAAACAACCTTCCAGCTAATGGGTCCAGGCCCCGGGGGCTCTGGGTCATATTTTGCAATGTGTTTGAATGTAGGGGGGCTTCCTTCAACCTGCTGTGTGCCCTGGGCAAATCCAGCACAGAGCTGGCTTATGCATGGGGTGCTGAGCAAGACCCAAACTCCTCTGGATACCACCTAAGGCCCARATCTCAATGCTGAACTATCTTAAAAGAACTGACACCTGCAAAGTGCAGTTTAAAACCCAGAAGTAACACCAGGGAGGCCACACCCATGTGACTGAGTCCCAACAGTGAAGGTCTGCTATGGTTTCCTTCACTGCACGGACACTTTTATTGARGTGGGCAGAAATCCCACCAGGAGTGATGCGAGGAACTGCGAGGGGTTGTGAGGGCTGGGGAGGTGGTGGTGTCCCCAGGAAAGTGGTGTCTGCCCCAGCATGAGCCTTCACCATCAGGTCTCTGTCTCGCTGGCGTCATACAGAGGGTTGAGGTAGAACACCTGCAGGTCTTTCAGTGCCTCCACTCCAAGGTCAGCACCTGGAGGCTCCTGCAACAGCACRAGAGGAAAAACAGCCCATGGGGAAGAGAAGCCAAACCTTGGCAAAACCCACCCAGTGCTGAGTCCCTGTGGCAGTCAAGAGGCTGGTGACCTGGGGGAGGGTGGGAATGTCCCACAAACCCCTCCTGGCCGGGGGAAAGGAGAACGCCTTCCATGTGAACCCCAACAGGCTCTCCAGAGTGTCATGGCTGGGGCCCCAGCAGCTCCTGCCCACATCCTCGAGCATCCCGGTGTCCCTGGCAGTGGGGACTCACCACATTGAACATGGGGTTGTTGAAGCCTTTGTCACTGGCTGGTGCAGGGGACGCCGGCTCCTCCATTCTCTCCCAGGGCCAGGACGGGCGCAGGACAGGCAACCTGGGGAAGAGCTGGRCATCACTATCCCTGTCCCTCCCACCCCTGGGAAGAGCTGGAATTACCACCCACATCCTCCCACCCCTGGGAAGGGCTGGGCATCACCACCCACATCCCTTCCCTTCCCTGCAGCTCCCCCAGCTGAAACCCTGCATCTGTAAGAGGTGGATGGGAAAGTGTCAGGCTGTCACTGAAATGGGATATTGGTACCCTTTCCCMGGGTAATCCAGCAGAAATAATTAAGCCTGGAGATCTGGGAGCTGCATTCTGGGGAGAGGAGTTTGCAGAGGCAGACAACTCCAGCACAGGTTTTACTTTGGAGCCATCACCCCCTCCCAGTGGCCTGAAATGAATTGCCACAGAGCTGACACCTGTTCCCACTGCAATCCCAACAAGCACTAATTACTTTTATCATTACTTTTATGAAGTTACCATTTTTTTCATCTTAATCACCATCACTGGCTGTATTATTTTCTTCATTACTCCTASCCTAAGGGTCCCAGTCACTGAGCATCCTCCCCTGCACTGGGCATCTGGTGCAGTTGGCTCAGCAGCAGGTCTGTGCAGCTCACCTCAGGGGCTCTGAGGGAAGCTCTGCCAGGTYCTTTTTGGTGGAAAAAAGGGGGATCTGCAGCAAGAAGGGGTCGGCCAGGGACAGGCTCTGGGCTCGGGTTCAGCTCTGCCTCGTGGAGCTACATGAAATTCCCCCCTGCTGCAGACAGAGCTGGTTTCAAATGCCTGTCCAGCATCCAAAGAAGCATCAGTGAAAGATAAATCACCAAGTAGCAATTATGGGTCTGGGAGTTTTATTTAGAAATTAAATGAAGGCAGGGGTTTAGTGCTAGGAAATATCATGTCAGCATGTGTCGAGCAGCAGGGCAAGTGTGCCTGGCCAGGGCCACTGCTGCACGGTGACAAAATTGCAGTGGAGGAAGTGGGAGGGCACAAACAACCTGACTTGTGAACCTGTGACATAGCAGTCCCAACACTGGGGAGCTCAGCACCYCCTGGCAGACACAGGTGCACTTTGCACATGCAAATTTCAGCAATTCCTGGCCCCTGGTTATAAAATGTTTGAGGTCAACCCCACTTGCCCACAGCTGGGTGAGACAACCCATAATGGCTCAGCAGGCAGCCAGCAAACCCCTGCATTTGTTTTTGGATGCTGCCTCTCCCTTGAGTGRTTATGGAGCTGTGGGACAACTGTTTTGCATTATTTTGATGCATTTCTATTTAGCAGCTGGCAGCTCCAGCCCTCCACAAACTAATGGTGCCAAGGAACAGGAGACACCACCAGGCACCAGGGCTGGGCTGTGCAGAGCTCCAGCCGAGCTGCAGCAGCCCTAYTCCCACCAGAGCACGCTGCACAGCCCCTCCTGGTTGTGGAGGAGAAGGAAGAAACAGCCCAAGAATACAGAAGTGCCTTTCAGCCACCTCACCTCCAGTAAACCATGAGGAGCCAGGACAATGGATTAAACTGACAGAGGACAGGTTCACATTAGATACTGGGAAGAAATTCTTTACTGWGAGGGTGGTGAGGCACTGCACAGGTTGCCCAGAGAAGTTGTGGATGCCCCATCCCTAGAGGTGTTCCAGACCAGGCTGGATGGGGCTCTGAGCACCCTGGGCCAGTGCAAAGTGTTGCTGGCTGTGGCAGGGGGGTGGGATCTTGGAGGTCCTTCCAAGCCAAACCATGTTGTGGTTCTGTGGACAGTGATGCTGGGGGCAGCAGGCTGCCAGGCCATGCTCCTCTCCATGGCAGCTCCGTGTGCCCTGTGTGCCAGGCTGGAYGCACAGCCTGGGCTGGCAGCTCTCCCAAGCAGAGGCACCCCAAGTATTTGCTGCAGGCAGAAGCCCCATCCCTACCTCAGCTTTCCCCTTCTGTAGAGAAAGAGGATCCCTCCAAGGAGCAAGAGACTGAAGAGCAGCCCCATGACTGTCCCTGCTGTGATCCTGCTCGCTGGGTAGCTCCCCACTTGCCCGCTGGAAATGCTGCCAGTGGCCACCTCCATTTTGCCACTTGAAATGCCAAGAGCTTCACCTGGGAAGAAACAGGAATGAGGATTTTACAGAGCAGCATTTTACAAGCTCCCATGGCAGAGGGAGCTTCAGCTGGGTCTGACCTRGCCTGCCTGGTTGATTGCCTTTCTCTGGGAATGGGGATGGGATACACAGGTGGATGGACTCAACAGGGACAAGCCCTGTGTGYCTGCCACCCTCACAGAGACCGTGAGGCCCCCTGGCTGTGACCTGTGCACCCATCAGCACCTGCCAGCTTCCACTGGCTGCCTCCCCAAGCAACATTCAGAGCTGCTCTGCAGAGGGGACCTGGGGCTCCTGGCAGGCACCAAGCTGGTCACGGTCAGACAGGGTATGGAAGCACACCAGTACCCCAGGCTGCACAGGGACAGTGGCCAGCAGGACAAGGGAGGTGACATTCCACTCTGCCCTGCCCTRGTGAGACACAGCTGGAGCACTGAGCCAGGCTCTTCTCTTCTGGTGCCCAGCAACAGGGCAGATACTGAAGACGCTAAATTCCACTTAAATGCCTGTATTTATCGAAGTCTTTATATACAAAAAACTGGTTTATGCAAGGACAGTCAGTTATGCAGACAGGCTGCCTGGAGAAGCTGTGGAACCTCCACCCTTAGAGACATTCAAACCCCATGGGCCTGTGGCTGCTGGCAGGGGATACAAAACCCTGGCCAGCTGTGGGTCCGGGTGCACCTGCAGGGGACGCAGAAGGGGACAGGGACCYGAGGGGGACAGGGGCATTACCGTGCTGTGCTATGTCCTCCATGATGGCTGCTGCCAGCTGCTCTGCGGCGGTGCCCATCTGCACTCCCRCTCGGTCATCAACCAGCACGATTTGGATGAGAGGAGTGGAGCTTCGGGGAAGGATGCCCAGGAAGGTCTGTGCTTTGTGCACCTTGGACATGGCCATCTGCACACCAGCATACTTGGGCTTTCCAAAACACGAGATGCACAAAGCCCGTCAGAGAGTAGGCACAGTCACCTCTGCAGACAGCCACGATGGGGGCAGCTGCAGGGCTCACCTGGATCTTCATGTGAACCCCATCCCAGAGCTGCCATCCCTGTCACTGCAGGGACACTGCATTTCCCAAAGGAAAGGCTCACTCGTCCCTTCTCTCCCAAGCTGTGATCAGCACCCAGCATGCAGTGAGCCCCCACGGAGGGGAGCACACTGAGAGAGCAATTTCATGTTTCACACTCATTAAAAGCTGTATTAAGACATGTAAGGAGGGCAGGCAGACAGCTTTCAGCTCGGGATCAATAAAGCAATACTCTGGTATTGAACCTCCCCATGCAGCTCAGAGCACACTCCTCCCCTGGCAGCCCCTGGCAAGGAGGAGCGATGTCGTGCTGTCTGACACGCAGCAGCAGCAAATGGTGCTTTGTAGAGCATCTGAGAGCTGACCAGTGCCAGTCACACACCCAGTGCTTGCCTGCTGGGGGACAGAAAAGCAGCTCAGAGCTGGCCAGAGGCCAGGGGATGCTCTGCTGCAGGTCTGCATGGTCCCAGCTGCATGTGCTGAGCTCCCTCGTTACCTGGACCTGACATCCTGTGTTTTCTGGAGCAGAGTTTCCAGCAAGTCCCTCTGCATCCTTCCCCTTGGCATGCAGGCAGCTCCTCCTGCCCTGAGCTGGGTGGAGTGGCTGTGTGGGGAGCGAGGGACCCTGCCCCACAGCAAACTGGCACATCTGAGAGGTCACACAAGCAGGGTGGGCCCTGCAGGCGGTGGGGAATGAGCTGAGCCCCCGGCACCGYTGGGGCCGTGTGCCCACCCCAGACAGCTCCACAGACAATCAAGCCACCAGCAGATGTGGCCAGTGGCTTGTGGTTTCATTAGCCCCTGCCAGTCTGACTGGCTGATGTACCTGGCTCAGCAGATCTTGGACCAGTCTGTCCTGGTACTTCTGCAGGTCAAAATCAGGAGTGAAATCCAGGTTAATGGTGGCCCCTGCAGCCGGAAAACAGACAAACAATCAAGATGTCACCACACGTGAGCAGAGAGCTGTCACAGCAGCACAGCTGGGCACTGGGGACCCTCTGCTACCCCTGAGCAACTGCTCTGGCTGGTCTCARAGAGAAACCATCCTTGCTGCTCTTTTTATGATCTGGGTTGGATGAAAGGCTTTTGGCTTTCCAACATATCCTGGACACAAGCTTTCCCTGGAGAACTTTCTCCCACTTATCCCTCTGGGAACTCTGGATGTCCCTGGTTTTGTCCCACAAGGCTGTGGGTCAGCACACTACCCTGATTTGGGAGGAAAGGCTGAGAGGAGGAAACACCTGTGCTCCCGGTATCACTCAACTGCAGTCATGGAGACAAATATTTTCCTTGGAAAAAATGCAAGAAGGAWTTTGTTGAAATATTAAATTGTCCTAAAGGCTGTAAGGGAAACATACAGTACCATTTTAATGAAYTTGGTATGATGTACCAAATATCAGATATCAAGTATCCAGGTACAGCTGTGCATGAAAAATTCCTCCTAGCAACCTCCCATGCGGATTAATGGAGTAGCACCCATTGCAGAGGCAACGCTGTCAATGTGCGTGTTTTTATTTTAAATGACATGAAACAAGCTGGCTGTTGGGAAGCTGACATTACGGTGGAAAAGGTTGCATTTCCTCCGAGTGTTTCCGGCTGCATAAACTCAGCAGAGCCCTATTAGCTTGACGAGCTGTGACATTCCGACAGCATAAATCAGAGGCAGGGACAAAGGGCTGCGACTCAGAACAGGCTCCCAAAGCCAGGATGAGGCTTCAGAGAGATGTGCTAGGAAGGTGGCACAACGGGATCTGCACATGGGATCTGCAGACGGGACCCTTGGGAGCAGTGATACAGCAAAACTTCAGCTTAGAATCAGCTGCAAGCCCCCCCCGCACCCAACTCCCCCCACGGAGCCAGGGGAAGCAGGCTGGGGCAGCTGCCATAAGAGAGGAGGAATAGGGCCATGTCCCCCACTCACCACAGACCCCACAGCAGTGGCCAAGGGGCTGCAAAGGGCTCGGGCACGCTGGCTCTGGGCACTGCCTCCCTGCCCCGAGMAGGGCTGCGCAGATGCGGGGGCCATCCTAAAGGAGAGTACAGAACAGCATCAGTCCCTGTCCCACAAACCGCGCTGTGACCCCAAAATGGGAAAGGGGACAGACTCACCGCAGCGTTCCCGCAGGCACAGCCAGACTTGTCGGGACAGCCAGCGCCTGTCACCTGGAGAGTGGCATTGCCATGGAACTGCAGCGGGGCAGAGGAGCCCCGCAGGTACCCAGCCCAGGACTCTGGGGTGTTCAGCTCCTGCACAGGGAAGAGCAGCGAGGTGGATAAACGTCCCAGGGCAGGTCTCAGTGCTGTCCCCAGGCCCCCAGCCATGCTGCTGGGACACCTGGTGTCACATCTGATGGCCATCACCCCATGCAGTGGTGCAGCAGGAAAACCCTGCCATCACACCCATTCCAACTTTCACCCTGGACCAACAGAAAAACTCTAAAATCAAAAACAATGGCAATGAGATGACTGGGCCTTTTCTTCTTCTGCTTTCTGTCTTTCTGCTGGCCCAGGGAATTCAAGTGACCAGCTTTTCAGTACTGGCAGGAAGGGGGCTGGATCTGAGCTGTTTCCCCTCTATTTTGGGAGCATTTCTCTGTGTTGGGCATTAGCAGAGGCTAAGCTGGACTGAGCAGCCTCATCCTGCCAAGCCACCAGTGGTTCCCTCACCCACTCTCTTCCACAGGAAGCGTCTCCATGCCCTGGCATAACAGGCAGATTTCTCAGGCCCTGGGGTGAAAATAGTCATCACAGAGCACAGAGTAGGCTGGCTACAAAGGGATAAAGAAGCTCATGAGTTTTCAGGAAATATGCCATGATCGCAGAAAGCACCTTCTCCTTCCATCTCATCACTCAGCAGCCAGGTTTGCCCTGAGGGACAGCCAGCAGCAGTCCCTGAGGGGGATGATGTGCTGTGGAGTAGCCCACAGGAGCACCAGCATCACTCTGAGCACCCAAGGGCACCCAACTCTGTCTCCCTGGGGCCACGTATGCCTGGGGTGAGCTCTGCTGGGGCGCTGCCTTGCTCAGACTCGCCTGCACCCGCCTGGGCACCGACCGAGTCTATTACTCAAAAAGCAGCTCCCTAATGCCTGGCCCCGAAATGGCAGATCCCAGCCAGCGCAGCGGTAGAAATAATAAATAACTTATGAAACGCCTGCCGCATCTCCCACTCCTGGAAGGAGCCTGTGTTTACTGCTGCAGCGCCTGTGATCTTGTGCTCCCCCGACCAGGAGGGACAGGGCTCAGGGAGTCTGATTCCCGGGCTCAGGCTCAGCAGCCTGCCAGCGCTTCTATAATTATCCCTCCAATCAATTAAAGAGCAGTGCTGAAGCAAAGCTGGGAGACGATCACTGGGCCACAGGCCATGTTAAGGTCGGGGGCAGGAGGGAGGTGTCCCCAGAGGGTGGCTGAGCAGCAGAGCTGCAGACACGTGCCTGGGAAGGGAGCGGCCCCTGGGAGCCAGGGAAGCTGCCATTTGCTGYTGCTTTGACCCGTGCTGCTGCTTTGGCCCTTTTTTAAAACACGAATAGTGAGACAGCCTGTGCTCCCACACTGCAGGGAGGGGGGTGATAACAACCTGGCCGATGCACGAAGCCATCGAGGCCATCCACAGCAGCAGCAGCAGCCCCACGGGTATGCCCCATCTCCCCGTGCAGCGCTGCTCCCCCGTCTCCAGCAGCTCCTTCCTCGTCTGACCCACTTTGGGGCCGTGGTGAGAAGGTGTGGAGCGGGCTTCTCACGCTGCCACCTCACCTGGCCCATGACAGAAATGCTGCGGAGGTGAATCACGGCCTGCGCAGAGTCTGTGTTCACGCGGAAGGAGGTTTCGGGCGGGAACACCACATCRTCGTGGCGGCACGGGACGCGCTCCTCATCCACGGAAAAGAGGGGCCCGCTGGGCTTGAGCTCCCCGCTGGGAAGGACATCCTGCCACAGTGTGGGGTCAAACCATGCGTGGTGCTCAGCATCGGTGAACCTCACTGTTCCACCTGGGAAAGCGACAGGAGAGGCTGAGTGGGACACAAAGCCACAGCCCCAGCAGTAAAACCGGCCTCAAGTGAAGGATCTCACCTTGTAAAACCAGGCACTGTCTGGCCTCAAGTGAAGGATCTCACCTTGTAAAACCAGGCACTGTCTGGCCTCAAGTGAAGGATCTCACCTTGAGGGCAGCGGGCCAAGGGCTGGCCCTGTTATCAACCTCTGGGCAGCCATTGCAGGCACTTCCCAGAGCTTGGCAAAGCTTCCCAGCCCTCACCCAGATGTGGGGTCTCAGCCCAAACCCCACATCTGCAGGCAGGCTTCCAGACCCAGATCCCTCTCCCCTCCATTTTAAAACTCACCCTTCTGGTTAAGGAGGAAAACAGCTGCCTGAATGCTGAGCAACAGCTAAACTTGATAAAAATGGGTATGATAATTCATGTCCCAGTTTCCCAGCAGCCTGGCAGGTCTGCAGAAATGTGACCAGCCCTATTCCCTGCAGCAGSTAACCCTAAAGCCAGTGCCCCATTTAGCTATCAATTATTTAACAATTGACCATTTCCCTGCTGGTTAGTCTCATAATGCAGTGCTCTGCTTTCTTCTCTCCCTTCCCAGCAGCTGAATTTTTACCAATTCAGCCAGCATGCAGGTGCTTAGTGACTCAATTATTTGCATTCATTTTGAAATCATGCTTTAAAAGAAGTCCATTTGCRAAAGTTGCCCCAGAAATGCCTGCTGATTTCAGAGGAGCAGCACATGGTCAGCAAGAACAGTCCAGAGCAAAGCACAGCTGCCAGAGCATCCCTGCTGAGGGCCAAACAGCCCCAAAACAAAACAAAAAAAAATGATAGGGATGAAGGATTTCAAAGTGGSTCCAGACAGTCTTAAGCTAAAATCCTTCCTCTGGAAAGACAGAAAGACAGATTTGGGCTTTTTCTCCCCTTTTTTTTTTTTTTTTCCTCCAGTCACAATGCAGGCACAGGCATGGATTCTTCCCTGTAGAGGAACTAAAAAATTACTTGCCACTGAAAGCACGGGGTTACTCTTAAGCACCCAAAATACACCTCCCTAGAAAATAGCTTTCAGATGATAGCAGGCACCAATGACACAAGCCTGCTGTCTCAGCTGGAGGCTGGGAGGGGAGGGGAGGATGAGTATGTGGGGCCAAAGGCCAGCTTGCTGTGATGGCCATGGCACAGCTCACCAGTGTGTAACTCCTAACTGGTTTTCTTTAGAAACAYCATGGCAGAGAAAATAAGGGCTTTGATGTGGCTACATGCTTAACAGGCAGGGGAAAATACAAACAATATTTGCCTCTCTGCTACAACTTCAAAGCCTTCCCTACTATAATTACTTTTTTAGAAGACAGGTGATGTAGCAGGAGGAAAAGATCTGATGTGAGGGAGGTCATCAAAGAAAAGGTAAGTATTGAAGAGGAGTGATTCACTTTGCTCTGAGGTGGGGCCTTTGCAGAGGTGTTTGGGCTGAATTAGCATGATTCACGAGGGGCTGATGGGTGCCTGGTTGGGGCACAAAATACCTGAGTCACAGCCTGGGTCCCAGCTGCCATCGAAAGCGGTGAATCCTGCACCAGCTGCCAGCACGAGCTCTCCRTTCAGGGGYAGGTACTGGAGGAAGGGATGAAGCRTTACTGTATGGTTCCCTGACAGCCACCCAGGTTTGTCGTCAAATAACAGTGCTAATTATTGGGCTGCCATTACGCTCACRGGCTCTGAGGCACTTCACAGTTATCAGGAGCTGCCCCTGCCGTGCCCCATGTAAATGGGAAAGCACCAGCTCCTGGTTTTAGGGATGTGGATGCTGCAATGGGGAGAGGCAGTTTGGTGTTATCTTCCACAACACAGAAAAGCATTCCAAGAAGCAAGAACATGAAAGAACAAAATAAGCTCTTTTGACAGCTTCTCCCTCCTTCTGCAGATACTCCCAGCAGCTCAGGAATGGATTTATACATTGGTGCACCATGAAAAACCCCATCTCACTCTCTAAGTGCCAGAGGTCCCTTCCCTCAATGGGTTCCCACCTCCAGGGGCTGTGCTTGCCCTACAGAACATAATTCAGGGGCTGAAGTTATGCTTGGTGCAGTGTCAGGTAGCGAATCTGCACTCAGCACAAGCTAAGGGAAACAYACAGTGGCATTTGGAGCATTTCTGGCCATAGCCAGACCCTCTTCCTGTTGGGTAGGATATCACCAGCAGGTAATCAGGGTCATGGTACTGGCCTGGCTTCAGCCTGGCCATGGACAAACCTCAACAGGCACAGCTCTGCCATGGCAGCATTTCCAGCTCCCAGTACCTGGGTCACCCGAGTCACCAGCCAGCACTGCTGACTCTGGGTCAGACCCTTGCAAATGATGGAGTCAGGAGACTCATTCCCAGCACCCAGGTTATTCAGCCCAGCCTGTGTTATTTTACATTTAGAAACTGCAGAGGAAAAGTCAAGGTTTCTCCCAATATTTTCCAGTCAGTGATGCTCAAGGCTCCCTTCTCTAATTCAGGGTTTTAGCATCACTCCCCAGACAGCAGCTAGGAGCCCTCCAGGACTGCATTATGCCGACGTACTGGGGCCTGTGCTCAGGCAGAAAACGTTAAATGGGATTTTAAGGTTTCATCTACTTAATTGGTATTTAAATATGTATGTAGGTTAGAGAAAGCAAGACTTATGACTGACTGCTGCAGGTGGCTGTGATTGCTCTCCATCCTRGGCCAGTCTTGCCTAAGGATGCTCAGTCCCACTCAGGGGCCATCATGGGGCAGGCATGGGGGAGGGGGGCATGGCAAAAAGATCATCACCCCCAAACTGCACACACCTTTAAGAAGTTTAGTGCCTTGGTGGTGCAGTGCTTTGAAAGCCTTAAGCCAGGTGCCCCTCTTGTCAGGAATCATGAGAAGTCAGGATAGAGAGCAGAGGGTGGCTGCCACTGAGCAGAGCCCCACAGTGCCCCTCAGGAGAATCTGCTTCAGACCCAGCATTGCCATACATTGGGCTGGACAGGAGGAGATGACACTGGAATAGCTGAGGGCTGGGCAACACCTGCCCCAAGGGTGTGGAGTCTCCCCCAGAGCTGGGAATAAGCTTTGTCTATGGATGCTGCTCCCTCAGACCGCAGCCTGTGTCCTGCCATCAGCTTTTGTGTTTTTCTATTACTTTTGATTAATGCAAGACAGGGGACAGAATCACCTCATCTCCACAGATATGAAGTTCAGGAGCAGCCCTGTACATCTGCTTTGTCACAGGAATTTCTGGGGCTGGTCCCTGCAGCCATGGCTCCTTGCCCACTGCACATCCACTACTAGCCCTCCCCGAGCTTCTCACCACTGGGCAGCATTTCAGGAGCGTCTCCATAGTCCAGTGGACCTTTGTAAATAATTTGCCCTTTCTTTTTTCCTAACGTAAGTTAAGCATCTCGGCTCACTGCAGAGGACAAATGGAGACTCTGGTTGGGCAGTGGTTTTCTTCCTTTGGGAGTTCAGTACAGAAATTGCATACAGGTTGGGCCACGATCCAAGTACATTTTGAACTGAACAATGACAGGTACCAATGGACCAGAGCCAAAAAGCTGGCAGTTTCATCTGCTTTCCCTTTCTCCTGCCAACCTGTGCTCCAGGGCCATTAATACAGTGAGTGTTTAGAGTCCCATTAGTCATTTCCCATCCCTGATACAAGTAAATCACTTATCTCCTCGGTTATCATTATCAAGTGCAATGACAACTGAAACACAGCCATCATTTTTCTTACTAAAGTCAGAAAAAAATAAGGAAAAAAAAAGGGGGAAGACCCCATATGGCACTTGGCCCAGACCCAGCACTGCACCACCAGAAGGAATCTGCTGCCCTGATGCACAACTGAAAATGAAACTAACCTCCAAAATTATGAAAGAAAAAACTAGCAAAGTCCTGAGAGATGGCTTTTCAAGTGGATGGCTTTGAACCAGCCTCCAGCATGTCCTGGCTCTGCTCAAATCACAAGCAGTGGGCTGAGATGACTGACAGGAGAGCTGTGACTGGCATGTCACCATCATCAGCACCRGAAAAATGCAGCACTTGTGCTTTGAACCTGGGTGAACAACACTTGTGATTGCAGCTGGGTCTGCTCCCAGCTTGGTTTTCATGGCTGCACCAGCGAGCAGGGCAGCAGCATCAGCCCTCAGGTACATCCCCTYGCCTGGCACCCAGCCCAGGCGCGGCTTTAGGGCGGATCCTGGTGCCCTCCATGGAAAAACATCACTGGGATAGGATATGAGTGGGCTATTTCCCCAACATGGATTGCTGTAACCTACCACAGGCAATAATGCTCAAGGGAAATGATTTTTACATCATCTTTCCCAGTCCTGCCCTGCTGGGTCAGYGGCAGCCCATGGACAGCAGCAGGCAGGCCCTGCCCGTGCTGCCCACAGGTGGGAATAGCAGGGATTTTCCTAACGCCTGCTGGGGCTGGGGGTCTCAGCACAGCTGTTGGTGGTGCCTGGGTGGTATCCARCTGTTGGCTGACACCCCAGAAAGGCACAGGGCCAGGTTCTCTCACAGGTGAATCCCTCTGACAACTCYGGAGCAGTGCCAGGGGCTCGCTGGCAGCAGCATTGCTTGGGTTCATTACTGAGGCTTCATTTGTTCGCTTTCTGGCCCAGGTGAAGCTTCCACCGCCACCCTCAGGACAGTGTCCTTCCCCCCAGTCCCACAGGCCACCCCATACCCCCAGTGAGCTGCCAGCACCAGCCTGCCCCCACCACAGCCCCAGCCCCAATCCCACACAAGTTAATCCAGATTCTTGTGAGGCAAAATGACCTCCTGCCACCCCAACCTCTGTGTGAGGAGTATGGGCCCAGCGAAAACCATGGAGGGGGTAAAAACAAACAACAGACCCAAAAAGCCCATTAACTTGATTGCAGATCCCCACCATACACTTCTCGTTTCAGTGCCAAACAGGCCCCAGCAGCGCACGAAATCAGGGGACATGGAGGCCCCTTGGGTAGCTGAAGAACTTGAGCTGTGGATGCAGAACACACAGAGAGGCTTCGAGCCATTTACCAAATCTCTTTCAGGTTAGTTAAGCTCCTTTTCCTGAACTTTCCTCTACAGACAAAGTCAGAGAAAGCCAGGGGGAGGCTCGGGCAGGGTGGCCAGACCCGGCAGCGAGGGATGGCAGACGGTCCATGGAGCAGCTTCCCAGCCAGACGGGCTCCAGCATCCGCTACAGCCCAGGGTGCTGGCAAGCTGCTCTGCTCATCACAGACTTTAGTAACTCCTCCTGCTGGAAACCAGCCTGAAATGAGCAAATAGACTCGGAGAAATAAGTGCAAATGACTGTTTTACCACACTCCTTTCCTAGCGCACACCTTCTGCGTGAATGCTGACACAGGAAAGACTGCAGGATTCCAGCTTGGAATTACGTGCTGGCACACACTCCTCTAAAATTTTTTACCTTCATCTCAGGAGAAGGAAAAATAATCCCTTTTCTGGTTGTCTCATTACCCTGCTGTCTGGGAAGCGGTGGGGRAGGGAGCACCGGTGCCTGGGACTAGCGCGGGCTGTGGCAATTCATTAGAGCCGGTGCCCCTGGAGAGCAATTGGCATTTCGAGATCAATCTCTGCCAGGAACCGAGCGGGAGCATCCTGCAGCAAAGCCGAGCACATTCTGCTCTCGCAATTAGGCAGCTAAAAATATAAGGCTGGGGGAGGGGTCCCCGGTCAGACCCCAGTGCCCCGCACACTCCGAACCCTCACCCAGCCCCGCACCCCTCGTGGGGCAGGCAGGGAGGGTACGGACAGCTGCTGCCCCACAGCACAGCTCAGGGATGGGGCAGGGCTGCAAGGGTGATGTCAGGGCTGCTGAGTGACCCAGCCAGTGTCCCGACCCTGGGGTGAAGCAAGGCTGCTCTGTCCACGTCAATAAACCCAACTCCTGCCACCCCAAAAATAGAAGCGGCAGCTCCATGCCTGGCCCGCACGTCAGCGCTGGCAGCTCAGGCACACACTGCACAAGGGCTGAGGTCACTGGGGCAAACACCGGGCTCACTGTGGCAGCCCTGCCCTGGCCTGGCTCCCTTTGGGAGTGCAGCCATAGCCAGAGGGTCCAAATCCCTCACAGGAGTCTTTCTCCCCCATCAGGAGCACAGTCTGCCTTGCAGACTGGAGCAGCCATGCCAGGCAGCATCACCTCCRTTTCCATCTTTTCTGCACGTTTAGTCTCAGGCACCTCCAAAAGCTGGCTAAACACTGATTTGCATCTTTAGGCAGCTAAATACCATACAAAATCCGGCCTAATCACACCAGTTGTGCATCAAAGCCACTTACGCTTAAGCTGGATTTGGATGTGGTGTGTGACTGAATTAGGGATCCACTTGAAACTTCAAATAACAGCTGAGCTGGGCGATCAGTGGGTGAGCTCTGCGCCCCAACAGTCCCCTCCCAAGCAGGCACCTCCCAGCACATGGGACTCATGGGGAGGGGAGCTGCAGAGCTCACCATACAGAAGTGAGCTTTCACATGAATGTCCAGGAGAGGAGCAGTGGTGACACCTGACGCTCCACTAAGCTGGGGAGTTGGGACAGGAATCTCACGCTGTCCCTCTGCCACCAGCACCGAGCATCCTCCCCTACACTTGCCACAACAGGCACTGTCCTCATGCAAATCAATGAGAGCCCAATCCCTCCTCAGCCATGAATTTCCTTCTACGCTACTACAGCAAACAACATTCCGCTTTTTTCTTTTGGCCAAACGCTGTAAAGCATCTCCATGGTGACTCTAAAGCTTAATGTATTCTTGCTGATTTAAGTGATTAATGCTCCAGCGCRTGTGGCTGGCAGCCGAACAGGTGCAGCCCAGCCTCTCTGCAAAAAGCCTCATGACCAATTCATTTTCTAACCAGCTGGTTGACCAAATTTCATGCCATTTGCATGAGTGGCAGCCCGGCTCAGGTGGTAGGTTTCATTCCTTTTTCATCCCTAACCTTGGCAGTCCCTGTATCACCTGGTGACAGCAAAGCACGGCAGTGAACGGGAGGGAAGTGCCTGAGCTGAAATGAAAAAGCAATGATAACCACCTCACTGAGGGATGGTTCATAGGGAATCGCTGGGGCAGTGATGCTCAGAAGGAAGGTGTGAGCTGCAGCACAGGTCACAGCCAGGCCTGGCTGCTCACCTGCAGGGCAATTGGGTGCAGGAGGAGCATGGTGTCCTCACGGTCCGTGCGATGCTTTATTCCCCCATGGATCCCCCACAGTCCTTCCCTGCTGCACAGGGACTGTAATTTTACAGTCAGTGGGACTGTAAAATTCACTGCCAGCAGTGGGGACCCCAAGAAACCCCARGGCAGCAGAGGGTCCCCGGCCAGAGGGGCTCCTGCCAGTGCTCTGGATCCTTTGGCTGGGATGAGCCAGGGGTCACTCGGGCACCCCATCTCTGTCACAACAGGAGCCAYCCAGCGGAGCAGGGGACAGCGCCATGGACGCTGTTTTGTGTTTGTGCCTCTGCTCGGGCTGCTCAGCTCCACGCTCCAGCTTGGCTGTGGGAGCCTCAGCCATAATGACTGACGCTGCTCTGCAATTATGCACTTTGCAGGCCTCTGATGGAAGTACTTTAGAAATATTATACATTCATCTGTAAGTAAAATCAAATCTGCTGGAGTGGTATTTTGCTCTTTTCTTCTCTGGGTAAATTCCACATCATTTATTACATTATATTTGTATGTATTTTCCCAGTACATTCTTTCCTTCAAAAATTCATATTTAAAATGCCATATAAATAAAGTATCTTCCCCAAATATTTGTAGAGGGATTAAATGTGGCACATGGCGTTATTAAAGCATCAAAACTATTAGTGGTGTAGACAGCCTGAACAAATTACACCACATAAATTTCAAGGGCTTCTTCAAATTTAATGGCCAATAAAAGAGCAAAGCTGCCCTAAAATAGAGAGGGGAAACTTGTCCTCAAGCTTATCGGTCTAGAGGAGGCGGTTTTCCAAACAGGATTCAGCCCATCTCTTTCTATCTAAGCACTGGGACAGGGTTAGTGGTGACCCACCCCCCACTGGCCTGTTGGAGCAGTGTGTTTGCTTTTCCCTTTAATTCCTCCCTGTTAAATTTTACCCTGAAAGCCAAGGAGATTGAGATCCCATGTTTTCAAGGCTGCCTGTCAACCTTCTCTGGGCAGAGTTCCTCATCTGGGGCAAAACCAGGTTTCTGAGAACCCCCCCTGAGTTGAGACCCCCAGTCTTACCTCACTCAACACACACATTTCAGCAGGGTGTGGTGCCCATCCTGCCACAGCCACGGATAATGGAAAATGCCACAGAAAAACAGAAAACCCACTGGCACTTGAAAGAAAATTTCTCAAGCAACATTTTGGGATTTCCCAGAACCGTTTGTTTTCATTTCAAGGTATTTTGATGTCAGCTTCACTTAGCCTCTGCCCAGGGCTAGTGCCTGCTCTGTATCAGAAATGTTGTGGGTTGGCGCTCCTCAGCCAACCACTGCCAAGGTCTCCATCAAATGGAGGGGGTTTTATCCCTCCTTTGAGGAGAAAAAAAACAATTTCTTTCAAGTGAAATTTGGTTTTGTTGTACTGTCTCTCATCTCCCTTAACTGAAAAAAGAAAAACAAACCAAAAAACCACAGGAATGGGATTTTTGGTTCCATGGTGCAGAGAAACCCAGGCTGCTGTAGGACTCCTGTCCCCTGACCCAGCTGAGGCATCCTTGGTCTGGATGGACCAAGGAGGAAAGTGCCAAAGTCCATGGAATGACTTTAAACTGACAGAGGACAGTTTAGATTAGATCTTAGGAAGAAGAAATTCTTTACTGTGAGGGTGATGAGACACTGGCACAGGTTGCCCGGAGAAGCTGTGGGTGCCCCATCCCTGGAGTTGTTCAGGACCAGGCTGGATGGAACTTTGAGCGACCTGGTCTGGTGGAAGGTGTCCCTGTCCATGGCAGAGGGGTTGGGATTGGATGATCTTTAAGGTSCCTTCCAACCCAAACTATTTTATGATTCTGTGGAGAGTGGGACAGAGGAATGTGCCCCAGGGCTGGCCCTGCCCTCACCCACCCTCAGCACACAATGCACACCATGCCTTACCATATCCGTCAGCATGTGGGRAGACCTGACATAGACTGAGACGACCTGTAAGAAAAGCAAAAATACACTGTGCTTTGCCCTATCAGGTGAAGTGGCTTTTCCAATACCTGATCAGCCTTTTGTGAAAACTAAAATAAAAAGAAATGAAACATGTCTATACCTTGTCCTTCTCGAAGTGAATCTTATCGCTGGCACAGGGGACTCTGCCTTTATCCCAGTTGGAGGAGGTTTCGAAATTGGTGTTGGGGATCCACTGCTTGTACACAGCAGCACTGGCAGCTGGGAGGAAACAGAAAAATCAGTGTAACAGTCCATGGAGGCACCGGGAGCCTGCTATGAAATGTACTTTAYAAATTACAAATGTACTTTACAATTTACAAATGCTTGGCCTTTTTGGGACAGATTTGGGGATTTTCTACCCAACAGCAGCTCCTGAGTTTTCCCAGCTGAGCAGTCACAGCCCTTCTCTGTACAGGGGACTTTTCTGGCTGGTTCTTACCCACCCAGACAGGGAGAGAAGCAAAGGACAAATGCTCAGCAGGCAGAGGGAAGGCAGGAAAGTGTCCTGCAGGCAAAGGGTGAGAATAACATACACCTGGTAGTTAAGCAATCCTTGCAGGGGGGTTTGTCGTCATTCAGACTAATTAAACAAGTACAGATTCCTCAGCCTTTGTTTTCCAGAAGGTACGGAGTGAGCACACAGAGCTGGGATACCACAATGACAGGGCAAGAGAAGAAAGGACATTTGCTATGGGACATGTAGCACAAAACACGGGCTGGTTTCATGTGTTTGGAGCTGGAGGGGGAGGATTCAATGGTGTATTTCAGCCTGAGACATAAACAGGTTGAGAAACAGGGTTCTTCCCCTTGGGGTTTGCTGGGGCAGTGGCAGTCCTGCCCTTGGGGCCCCACAGGGATGAGCCTGCTGGCCAGGAACAGGACATGGCAGAAAGTTTTCACTCTGACCTCTCTGATTGCACAAGCACAGCCCCACAACCTGAAACTGCCCAGGCTTGGCTGCGGGATGCACGTTCGGTTGAAGATGAATAAATCTCCAGCAGCCTGAATTAAATGGCTTCAGGCAAGTGTGTATGAAATAGAAAAAGAGAAAATGACAAAACCCCCACACACTTCCGGCCTTATTATGGATCATATTTTCTGTAGGAGAAGGACCCACAGATTTAAAAAATATGTAGAAAGTCAATGGTGGAAAGGACTGGGGCACTGGAGGGGGCATGGAGAGAAGCTCAGCCTAGAGAGGGGAGAGGGTTCTGACAGAGGAAGAACTGCAGAAACCCTGAGCCCAGCTGCTCCAAGGGATGGAGAGGGATGTGGCTGCAGACACTCTACCAGCACACGACCATCGCCTTGGGATGCCATTTGTGCTGTCTCGCTCTGCCGAGACCACTGGCTCCGGTAGCCTTCTCCAGATGAACACGAAACGATGTTTTTAACCACAAAGAAAGTCCCGGAGCCCAGGTAGAAGGCGCAGAGGGGCTTCCCTGCTCTGTGCCGGGCTGAGGGTGCATGAAAGAGCCCTCAGGCAGAGCAAACACACCCGTGCCGTGTCCTCTTGGAAACCTTCCGAGAGCGGAAAAGACATTACCAGGGATAAGAACTGGAGCCAAGCAGCTGCTCGCAGTGTTGTGAGCACAAACACACCTTGCTGGTTCAGAGCCGAGAAGAGCTTAGAAGGGAAAAAAGCCCCCAGAGAGTAATGGCAAGGAGTTTTGCCCTCGCTGCGGCTCCCTCGGGTCCCTCCCGTCCATGGAATGGGGAATGGAGAGCTCCGAGCTCCAGCCGAAAGGCTCGGACAGCCCCACCACAAAAAGCCTCACGTCCCGCAGGTCAAGCGAGCTCATCCCAGGGCACACCCTGGAGATGGCTCCGCATCCCGCCCGCTGCGGCACAGCTCCTCCGGGCGGAGGTCAATCCTCCTGCTCCATCAGCAGCGCTRCGCATTCCTGCACCCCCAGCCCTGGGAATATCAGTGTGCGATTTAATCGCCCGTCTCCCGGGAAGCGCAGCGCTCGAACATCAAAGCTACRTTGCATATTCAACAGGGAACGTGTCCTGCAGCGCTGCCGACTTCAAATGACAGGCACAGCACGCTCCGCACGGCTGCCCCAGCCTCGGTCCCTGCCTGCCTTCCCTGTGTCCGCCTGGAAATGCCTTTTCCCGTTTGYCTCACAGGTACGCTGTTCAACGCCAGAGCCCGCAACTCTGCTCCGAACCAGGGCTGCCAGGAGCACGCCCCAAATGCGGAGGTCGCCCAGCGGTCACCCCTGCTCGCCACGGCGGCCGGGAGCTGGGCGTACTCACCAAGGAGCTGCAGGATGCCCAGGAGGAAGAGCAGGCGCTTCATTTCGCAGGCGGCTGCCATCCCTGGGCTCCGCGATCCCTGCCCCGCTGGACCTTGCACCTTCCCAGGGCACGTGATGGGCTCAGCCCGGAGGAGGCTGGAAGGAGCAGGGAGCAAAGCAGCATGGCAGGCAGGTATCCGCAGCACCAACCGCAGCCCTGCTCTGTTCCACAAGCTGCTTCGCGCTCAGCTCCTTTCCCAGTCTCCAGTTTCTTCGGCATCCATGGGGAGCCTAAGAGAGCGACTGAGGAAATACTGCAGGAGGCAAGAGTGGGGTGGCCCATCTTGGCTCACCAGACCTGGCCACCCACACTTGGCTCCCAGAGCTCGCCACACCCAGGCCCAGCTGCAGGGTGAGCACGCTACGTGCACATCCCAGGCCGCTGTGCCCCGCTGAGCAGCGGCTACCTCGTAATTACTGATAATGGTCTCCGTGTATTTTCAATTAGCTCGCTTGGAAGGGAGCAGCTCCCAGGCACGACTCGTAATTGTACTTTGGCCACCAGCTGATTTGCTCATTACCCGGCAGCGCCGGCACAGCCCCATGCTGCTGCAGTGGAGGCTGCTGGCAGCGGCACCAGTGCATGGCATGCAGCAGGAGGSGGGAACGCGCCATCCCCATCGTCTGTCACAGCGTGGAGTGGCACTGCACACCAGTCCATGTCTTTACCGAGGGTGTGTGAGGAGCAGGAAAGGGTGGGGGAAGAGCTGTGGCATCCTGGGAAGGGGACAACATAAGGGTTGTGACAGAGGCTCATGCCAAGGACAGAGCTGTGGGGCTCAGCAGCCCTTCAGCTGGCTCTGGTACCAGCAGGGCAAGGGCAGAAGATTGGTGAATGCAGGGGTTTACTGGAGACCAGGAAGAGTCTGGAGAAGTTCTTGGAAGAGTCATCCAGTGGAGGGGTCACAGACCACAAGAACCTCTGACCTAAAACCAGCAAGGATATAGGAGTGCAAGTGTGGGAAGTAAACCATCCCCATCCAACCCTTCATGCTCCCCCTGCTTCCMAGCTTCCAACTTGGCAGACAGACCAGGGTGCCAGGAGAGAAAGATCCTGAGCAGCAGCTCTCAGCTTGGGCATTGGCCAAAACACAGTCAGCACTTTCTGCCCAGGGAGCTCGATGCTGAGAGATGTCCTCGAGGTGAAAGGCTCCTGCACTCTAATTACCACTCACAAATCTCTCCCAGGGGACTCTCGGGGTGAATGCTGGCTGCAGTGAGATATGCTGTATTTTAATAGAGGGGGGAAAGTTATAAATCATGGATACCTGGCAATGAGAGCTTGGAGAAAGCACTGCAGTGTGCAGAGGGCAGCCTGTAACCTCAGCTTCCTGCAGCACAGCCAGGATGGGAGAAACCACTCATGGGGCCCTCATGGGAGCAGTGCCACAGCCCCTGAACCCCAGTGTACCCCACATCTTTAGTTTTGCTTTTTGTACCCTGCAGCTGCTGGGTTCCTCAGTGCTGCCTGTCCCACTAAAGCTGATACTTGATTTTAAATGAGCTGGGATTCATCTGGCAAGCAGGCAGAGGTCAAAAATCCCCAATCTGCCTGTGAAACCCTGCTCAAGGATGACAGTCCCTGCTCCAGCATTAGGGTAGGACAGYGCAGGGTAGGGAAATAGCAGAAATTCCTGCAAAGCTTATTACTAATGCTAGGTGCTCACCGTGGCATCGCTGAATAACCCGGTCAGAATAACCCAGCCCTCGTTGCAGGTCTCTCCCCATGRCTGGAGAACGCTCCTCTCCATCCCAGCTTTTGTCACTGGGAAATCAGTCCCCAGAAATGAAAGCAGCTGTCCTAATGCAGAGATCAGTGCATTTTGCTCCTTGCTGCCCTCTTGTCCTTTTGCTCCCTGCACTGGCTGCCCACAGTGCCCCTGGGGAGGGGAGAACATCACCACCACCAAGGGGAAACTGCACTCAGTGGATGCTTGACCTTCCCAGCACTGAGTTATAGACTGGTATCCAAGCCAAAAGCACTGTTTTCCTTAGCCAGCCAGCAGAGCCACCTCCTAAAGCCCTTCARGGACATCCAGCACCTCTCAGAACATCCCTGTTGTACAACTGCATCTCTCCTCACCATCTAAAACACTTGTATCCTGCAACACAAGGGAATTCCCCAGTAGGAGACCTCAGCCCCAGCACTTTGTACCTGGAAAGGGAGCCCAGGGCTGAGCACCAGGTCCCAAGGTGGATGATTGCCCCCCCCCCCATATACACTTCCTGCAGCCTTCCAAATAGCCAAGCAACAATGGCACTGACCCCAGAAAACCATTAAGCATGGAAAAATTATTCTATGGCAACCTTGGCCTCAAACAGAGGGGAGAAGGCAGAGGTRTGCCAAAAACTGGCTCCAAACCCCAGTGGGGAAGCTGCCCCCTGTAGGGGCTGGGCTGGACCCAGGCACACAATGTTTGGCAGCCTTCTTGGCACRGTGCARCATCACTTGAGGTTTGAACATGAAATTAAACTTGAATAAATGAGGATAAATGCCCTGGCAGGTGACAGCCACGGTAGCTGTTATATCCCTTAAAGCAGGAAGCCCTTAGCATCAACCAGAGAAAGTCCCCATGTGGGATTTCTTTTAGTTTTTTACAAAAAGATAGTATTGGGTGCAACAGCACCATCAACATTGCCAGAACCAATCTCTGGTGGTAGAGGAGCTGTGTGTGCTGCCAAGAGAGGCAGGGCCTCATTTCAGGGCTGGTCAGGAGCTGAAGCTGAATATCCAGGCAATCTGTGGAGTTAAACTCTCCTTGGAGCTCCACACTTCAGCAAGAAGAACTCCCCCTGTGCTTACAGGGCTCCAGCAGCCACAGACACCTTCCCCTGAGGGCAGCACTGCAGGAGAAGTCACGGAGGGGATCACAGAGATACCAGTCAGAGATCTCAGGAAGCCACGCTCCTACTCACTTCTTGTCTTGTGGTGTGAAGCAGGGGAACAAGAGGCTCCTGTTAGGGGTGAGCGCAAGGAGCCAGGTCTGTGTGGCTGTAGGATGCCAGCAGCCACACTGGCTCTCCTGAGCCCATGAACACTGGAACCAGCCCACTCCAGCCAGCCTGGGCAGGGGAGGGATTTCCTTTCATCCCCTGCAAACTGAGTGCCTCTTACCASCCATCACTATTGTCCCCGGGGACACCTGCCAAAGGAGCACGGCTGGGGACAGGCTCACGCCTYGCCTGTCCCTGCGGGCTGATGGCACAGGCTATGCCGAGGCAGATGCTGCTTCTGCCAGCCAGGTAGAAATACCTGGTAAAAATCCAAATAATTTCCTCTGCAAAGCTTCTGCGCTGGCACAAATCAGCCATCAAGTGTCCACAGCAGTGCCTGCAGACAGCTCCTGCCTCCACTCACACAGCCATGCTGCCAGAACACAGCTGCACCCAAAACAGCTGTGCCCAAACATTACCTAACCCAAGGTCCTGCCCGTGGGGTGGAAGTCAGTCCCCTGAGGTCTCTTCGGTGTTTGCCAGCCCAGCCAGGGCAAATCCAKCTGCCAGCATGGGCCATTCCCCATTCTTGTGAGCCTACAGAACACACCAGAGCACGGGCTGAGGTCCAACGCTCACTGCCAGACACCAGCCTGAAAGAGCAAGAGGTCTGAGAGGGCTCAGCCTCCCCGGATGCCACATTTGTCAAGAGCAGGAGGGAAGACACTCAGGTTTTCACCTGTTTTGGCCAAAAAGCCAGACACATTATTGACAGGAACAGCCTCCAGGGCTCAATCCAGGTGTGCAGGAAGAAACCACACAGCTGAGTCATGAAAAAACTGGCTTTGGGGAAGGTTGGGGGAAATCACCTCTTTCACCATTTGTTTTGATCACTGGATATTTCCCCATTCCTCAAACAATTCCAGGACTTGGTCACATGGAAGCAAACAGAGAACAGGATACACAGAACTGAGCATTTTCAAAATCTCTGACTTCTTACCAGACAGCAAGCTGACCCAAGGCTTGAAACTCCAGAAAACTTCCCAAAAACGTAAAAGAAACCCTGCAGTTCTTCCAAGAGATGGCCCTAGAAGCAGGTCCTGGCTCTGGCAGCCCTGGAGCCCCTCACCCTGCTCTCCCCAGCTGCTTGATGCTCCCAGMGCTGGCACTCTGCTCCTGTCACCCTAAGTACAGATGGCCCACTGGGGGAAAAGCACCCCACGAAGCTGACAGTCACCTTCTGGGACCTGGCATGAAGGAGAAACCTTTTATAAAGACTCCCTGGGCTCAGGAAGGGCATCAGTGCCATTTCA
The DNA here is from genome assembly GCF_030028575.1 of Malurus melanocephalus. Taxonomy (NCBI): domain Eukaryota; kingdom Metazoa; phylum Chordata; class Aves; order Passeriformes; family Maluridae; genus Malurus; species Malurus melanocephalus. The sequence goes on from NW_026623289.1 coordinate 1,814,033, forward strand.
ATTACGATTCTTTGCCAGGGGAGGAGCAGGGAGGCGAGGAGAGAATTAGTGTTTGCCTTCACGTTGAAAGCAATTTGTTTCCTCTCTGCCTATCCCGCTGCTCTGTAATGACAGAAGTGTCACATCTGAGCAGCGCCAATCACCCCAATTTAGGAGGAGGAGTCTCCAAGAGGATTCTGCTGGAAGGTTAACCCACTTCATTAAGACAAAGCTCACCACCCCTTCACAGCAGAGACAGGAAGAGCTGCAGGCAGCGCAGCCTCACGTTGATGGTGGGAGCGAGTGGGAAGGCTGATAAGGACAGCGGATGCTGCAGCRGCTGGAGTCACACACAGCGACTGCATTCAGCAGCGAAGGAACTTCCACCTCAGCACATCCTGCATGAGATGAGCATGGCACTCCTCAGCCACGCTCCCCTCGCTGTGCCCTCCTGCCATTCCTCTGCCATTCCTCTGCCATCCCTGTCTTACCCAGGGAAGGCAAACTCGGCCTGTTCCAAACACTGAACACCAGTACGGGCTGGCCAGGCCATTCGCACATTCCAGCCTCTGGCCAGACACTGCGGTGCTGTGTCTGAGCACAGGAAGGACATTCCTGCATTGCCAAACCCAGCACTGCCGCTGCAGTGACGGGAAAGAAAGGAAATGCAGTTTCAGTAAAGGGGTGGGACGGACAATAGGAAAGAAACAAGTGTGGTGCTCGATAGAAGTGGCCTGCTTCCTACAACACCCCAGGGGAACAGSGTTCTCAGCACTAGGCTGAATCTGAAACATGATGGAAATACTCTTGCTCCACTCATTCCAGAACTGTTTTTACAGACTGCATCACGTTCCGTGACTTCAAGCACAGACCTGATGTGCAGTTCTGAGTTCAGAAGAGTCACTAATGACACCACAGAAGAAAAAATAAGCAATCTACATCTTTACACATTCAAGCCACGCTTCAACTCTCCTGCACCTCTTTGGGAAAGCAGTGTACCACAAATGCATTTCATTTTTTTCTACTCTGTTTGCATGAGAGCTCTCAAATCATCTTAGGATGAACAACAYGGCCTGGTTTATCTCAGCAGTCAGCACACGGAAAATAGGACTGACAATGGTTATGGAAASTTACTTGTGCAGAGGATGGGAAATGCTACACTAAAGCTCTCCAAGGTGCGTGAGCACAAAGCACTGAACAGCCAACCTGCACTGGGCTCGCAGAGGAGAAAGGGCACACCCTGGCCATCTGCAAGTCAAGAGCAATCATTCAAATTCAACAGACCAGGTTTTTTTTTTTTTTTAAAAAATATGATTTCCTACTTATTTATTTTTTCCTTTAATAACACAGTTTAGCATTTCAGAGTTCAGCATTCTACACTCTTACACACTGTCCTTGTTTATTAGCATTTAAACACAAAAAGACATAGCAAGACCTCCAAACACAAATAAATACAAAAATACAATATACAGTAAACTGAAATACAACATAGAATAATGCTATTGGGAAATTAAGACATGTTGCTAATTTCTTTTTTTATTATTATTATTTTAACAACATGGTTATTGCTGAGCAATAAATTATACATTTTAAAATTGTTTTTCCCCCTAAAAGAAAAGGACGAGAACCACTGGTTACCAGATCACTTGCACTGTATCCTTACAGCTATTGATAATTAAGACAGGCAGAATATACACAATCAAATGAGGCTGGCCTTCTTTGGTCTTTGTTTTTGATCATAAAACTGAACACAAGTGTACCGTTCACTGAAGAGTATGAGAATAAAGAAATGGATACACAAGTTTCAAACACATTAATTTGTACATTATTCTCAATCACTGATGTCTTTTCCATAGATAGTTCTCACAGAATTTCTTGGAAACAAATGTCAGCTTTAGTTTTCCCGATTATTATGTTGTTCCATGCATCTTAAAGGTTATCCTACTTGTCTAAGAGAAATGGACCTACATTTAGCCCATCATCTCCTAATGGAGTATTTTTCACAGCTCTCTAGTCACCACTAATTCATTGGAGTTTTATACCTTGTAGAAAAAATCCTGAACTTCCCCATTTTTTTTTCTATAAAACTGAAAAAGAAAAAATAAATAACCAAACAATAGGTATAAGAAAAACAAAATAGGTGGATTACACGACGCATCAGCAACRATGGAAGCTTGTACCTTCCCATTCCACAAGTACAGATTACACAACTCTCTGCCAGTGATGCAGGTCATAGTTGGAAGATGTGTCCTTTCAGGTGCGAGCTATATTCAAATACTAAGCTCAGAACACTATGCAAGAAAATGACCTTTACGAATGATAATGCTGGTTTATCTCAGTAACCCTTAGACAGAGTCAAATTTTATCACTACGCATCGCACTGCCAGCAATGGAGCGTGTGAACACCGGCATCGCTAAGAAGTTAAAAAGTCCTTGCAGAACTGGCAACCAAATTAAAAGCTTAGTTCCAAAGGACCAAAAACACAAACACCATATAGAGACAACAAACCCTTCCCCAAACGGGTAGGTTAGTAAGCCACAGAGTTGGGATCCAGATTTGAATTCCAGATCAAGTCTGGGATGTTTGAATCCAGGGTTTTGGTTCAGGTGCTTCTCTGTGAAATTCAGAACTTATTTGAACCCTAAGGAACTAATCCTAACTTGGAGGGAAAATAATGAAAAAACACAGCCTAGTATCTACACTGACATCATGAAATGGAAGACAGAAGCTGCAGTCTTGACCATAAATTAGAAGAGAAACAGGAATAGTCAGATCCCTCATGTGTTGTATAASTCTACTCTTCTAAATCCTAACAGGATATCCCTGAATCAGCAGTCCAAAGTTTTCCACAACCTTCCTATCTGGTGCTTCTCTGCAAAGGCCTGGATTAAGAGGCAAGAAAGAACAATTAAGCCCTCCAGATTTTGATTTACCGAAAAAGGGAGAAAGCCCCACAAGAAGGAAATGGTCAGTCACACTGACGGGTGGAACAAAGATGAACCCACTGCATTGTACAATGGTATTCTCCCTCCTCAGTTAAGAGGAGCATCAAACGAGACTGATTTTGTCAGATGATGTGAACAAACAGAGCAGGACACACGTTTGCTGCTGTTACTCACACGGATGTGCTGTGCTGGCCTTCCCACCRCACATGTACAACCCCAAATCATGACAGCTTGTATGTTTAATTCTAGCCCTTACTGTCCTGATGGGGGTCTTCAGGGTATGTCAACTTATTTTCCAGTTCCTTCAAGGGACAAGTGTATTAAAAGACAAAAACGTAGTGATTTGGAGATAACACCAGGGAACTGGAACCTCTCATTCAGTCCCAGATCCAGGAGATTCCTTTTGTGACTTTTTGTGCCCTTTTGTGGGCAAATCGTTTCACATCTCATCCTTGACTTCCTGTTTCCAAGAAAAGACAAATAGCACTTGCTATACACTGTACACAGTGTTAAAAACTATTCTCAGATTAAACTGCCAAACCARTCACTGTTATTGCAGTAGCTCTGACTTCTAGGTCAACCAGAATATCAAGGTATTGACTAAACAGGACARGAATTCCAGGCAAGAGGTCCAGCTGCTTTTTATCATCTTTTGTTCCCAAATTAGAGGAAATAATTTGCAATTAAAAAGTTGCCCACCACTACAGTTGTTTAAAACACAGGAATCTCCAAAGTATCAGAGCATGATGTGTCCTAAATTACAATTCAAAGTCTTCAGAAAAGCTGAGCGGAGTGTTTGCTACATACAGGTCTTCAAACCTGAAAGATATGAAACCAAAGTTTGCCCTTAGCTAAGATCCTCCCTTAGCAGCAGCAAGTTATATCTGCACCAACTGATCAAGTATAACTTGGAGGAAAGGGTTTTATTTCATCACTTCCACATCAAGACTTTGCATATTTATGTGCATGCATGTCTGTGTGTATACGTATGTACCTACACACATACAGGTAATTCACAGAGCAAAATCCAAGAGATTAGGTATGCAACCCAAGAATTTYCCCCCCTCACCTATTTGTATATTTGCATAGTTAAATCATGTCAAGGCATCAATACTGCAGCCACATTTTTCACCCTTCTGCAATGCAGGCAACTTTTCCTGTCACTCCCTACACACTTCTCTGTCTTGGACCAAACAGCACCAGTGTTTTAAAAACTAAACAAAATATCGACAGATACCCTGCACTGTTGGTGAAATGCCTATCCCAGGTGATGGAATACAGATACAAATAGGTGGTAGCATTTAAACTCCATCTCAGCAAGCCATAACTGCGGCAAGCTGAGGAAACAGAAGCAATACAATCACAACCTAACATTCATGGGTTCAACACTTAAATTCCAGCTAACACAAATCTCTATTACCTTTGCATTTGAGAAAGTCACCAGGCACAGAAACAGGCACATATCTTCACGTTTCCTTTTCCAAGTAGAAAACAACATGGAAAAAGGAAATAAACTGCATTTCAAATATTTTTTTTCATCTTTTTAAAAAAGCTAGCATGTTTTTTCCATCAAAATTATGCCACCCGCCATTCCCTTTTCCTATTGCACATTCTCTTTGTGAAGAACAACATTTACAGTACAAGGCTGAAAACAACATTGCATATTGTAAGTCAGCAGTCGAAGGTGTACCGTGTAGACAGGAACTGAAACAAGACCCCAATTAATTAGCTCAGAGAAGCAATGCAGACATGGTCATGCATCATAATCAGGTTGGTCTTTAAATGCCCAAACAGTTTCATCCTGTTTAGGATTCAAGACTTTCTAGGTAACAGGTGCRCTCACTCCCTGCTGGAGAGTGCACACAAAGGGCAACATCCAGATTGTCACACACTGGAATCTCCCTAGAGGAAGCTGGAAACGGAAGAGGTTTGTACATAACTTGGAGTTTCACCGTGAAGAAAACACCAGCAAGAGACTTCAGTTGTGCGCTGCTAAGAATTACTAAGCAGAAGACAAAATGGTTCTGTTGAAGAAACTCTGTTCAAAGCAATGCAAATACTCTGGGACCCCCTTGCAATGACAATATCCCCCAGGAGTTGGCCAGGATTCAGGAGTATTTGTGGGGGCAGGGTGGTGTCCCATGAATCACTTTGAACAGACAGTCCCTAGAAAACTTTGGATATCTCAGTCAGGAACAAAGAGAAAAAGGATAAAGGGCATTTCAGCGATGAGGGAAACAGTTAAATAACTTAAACGTGTTGAGTAAAGCACCAGGTATCTTTTCCTTTCAACTTAGAGAATATACAGTGGCCTTGTTTTCACAAAATGCTACATACTCCTTGCTGGAAAGCAGAGGAAACCGATTTCTATGTACACAGTAAGAACTCTACAGAGATGGCCTGTGAGTTCTGCGGAGAAAGGAGTGTTACAGTCAAGGCTTCAGGTATTCCACAGCAGGCGGTGTCTACATTTGTGTAGCAAGATCCTGGATTTCACAGTACGCAGGGTTGGCAAACTGGAAATTCTCTGGCAGCTTCATGTAGTTTTAAAAAATAAGTGCAGTAGGCCTCCGTTTTATTAACTGTGATAAAAAGCACATATGCAAAAATATTTTTATATCGATAGCACATTACTGCATTTATAAAAGCTGCCCAAGTGAAGCTGAAGATTCTGGCAGCTGGTGCTTTTGGCACTTGGGAGATGTGGAAAGCAGCATAGAGATCTGTGAAATACAACAGTGACTGATGTTTCTGCTACAGTGATCGGCATTAAGATAGTTAGCAGTGTTCATATTTGAACTTCTCTGTGAAGTTTCTGAGTCAATATCCCACCAAGACGAGATATTCAGATCTCTTAAAGCTACTAGTTTAGGCTGTGTGCAGACTCAGGAAGACTTCCCTATTGTTTTTACACAATCGCATGTTTCAAAGTCCTCTTTCAATCACSAAGGCTGGAAATGCTTTTTTTCCTCCTCTTTTAAGGAGCTTGGATTTAGAAGCGCAATTCTGTCACAGAAGTTGGAAACTGTAGTCACAAATCTGCAGAATATGCTGGGCCCTGCTTATACTAGAAATCTCCTCCAAGTCCCAGATTGAAACACGATATAAACTGTTTTGAGATGGCCAAACGGTTTCATTTAATTTTACAAGGCATGCATTAGCAATGGGAGGAGAGTCCTTTGGACATTTCCACTTGGGAATCCTGTTTTCAGTAAAATTCTGTGATGCACAAACACAAAAGCTCAGCTGCCTACATTCACAATTATTAAAATGACACAAGTCGAGCGAACCTTCGCCCTAAAGCGTTAAGTGATGGGTTTACTTATGCAGCCTGCATAAAACTGCAAGTGCCATACAATTATATCTAGAGATATAGATGCACATATATCTATAGATATTTATCTCTTGTGCAGAACATCCTCCTTCCGTGCTAGAAATCAGGCGCTAGCACGTGCCTCCATATTTGAGCTTGCACCTGTTGACAGCCACGTACCATAGAGGGAGTACAGTACCCGGACAATGGAAGGCAAGAAAAGGAAGACAAGTTGCTGCTGACAGTCAGGATGGTCAGCAGCAGGCAGTATTCTAGCAGGTGCCTGGAAAACCCATAAAGACCACTTAGCATGCATTGTATATCCATAAATACTTCTTGCAGGCACTGTGTGTGAAGGCACAGCCAAAAAAGACAACGGCAAAGACAAGCTGAAATACAAAGGCATGAATTCAACTGCACCTTAAGACAAAAATTGTGACTATGCCTCAAAAAAGCAGAAAACTTATACAGCCTGACATTAAAGGCTGAGATGCAAAAGGTTTTTTTTCAAGCCCATGAGGGCTGAAAACACAGTGGTGCAAATCTGCTCTGCTTAAGCAGGAATTTAAAGAGCACCGCAGTCAGGCTGTCTCTAGACTTGCTTGTCACAGGCTATTAAATAGAAGCAGATGAACACAGCAGGTTGCAATCAGCATGTTTCAGGGCTAGCAAATGCTTTCCACTACAGTTCAGGCTGTTACAAGAAAGAAGCCCATGCATTCCCCATTAGGATGCTTGTCTGCTATGAGAAGCTGCCACGAGCATCCAAATTCACAGCCCCAGAGTTTTCAGATGGATTCGTTTCAAGTGATGCCACCTTACAGCCACAGGCATCAGAGGAAAATGTCGCCTGCCTTCACAGTGGCCATGGAGACTGTCTAGTCCAAGCTCCATAGGAGCACTGAGCATAACGTTTTGGCACCTTAATAGGATGGATTCCACCATGGCCACATCACAGAAGCTGCAGAAGCCAAAGGAGCAGGCTTTGGCTTCTGTTTTGTACATTGCAAGGTACCTAAGGGCTCTGAAGACAAGGCTAAACATTATGCCTGAAGTCCAATTAAACTACCATTTCAGATATCAGAATTAATCTGAATAAAAAGCTATGGTTTATAAGCAGCACAGCACATCTAAGGCACATGTATGCATGCAAGCCACCATCACTGTATTAAGACATTGCTGGTTTGTCTTGAAGCAATGGCTGCTAGTACAGAACAAACATAGAGGCTTTTTTCAGCACTAATCCTCCTCCCCAATACTGAAAATACTATATACTGCTGACAGCATAATGTGCAACATATATAGCTTGATTGGAAAGCATGGGGCAGAACTTTAAAAAATGTACAGGATTCCGTTTAGAACTCCAAAGTTCAACAAATGCCCTATTTTAGGGTGAAAACAATTATAAATCTGATAATGATGCACAGCATCCATGAGTGATTTTTCCTTAATTTTGAAATAGTGTCATTAACTACGACATATATTGTAGGTTTACATTTCTAAAGAGAAATAACAGAATTGAATAGTTTTTTTTTCCTATCACAAGTGATAACCAGTGTTTGATATCTTCTATTTTTTCTTCCAAGAAATATCAGTCTATCAACAGTTTTAAAATAAAATGTTTTCTGTAACAATAGAACTTTAAATAAAAATATGATTTTGATTCAGATACTTTTGAGAAGACATGGATACTTTTCCAAGATCTTCTGACAAAGTAATTATTAAAACAGAGACCAGATGAGGCCTTAAAAAGACAATATACCATATTTCAGACAAGATTGCACCTCAGTTTTTCAAAGAATATCATAATTGCAACATTACTTCATCTTCTTTTAACATGCTGACAATTTCCAGCTAGCCCACGGGTGAAGGGTTTTTTTTTTTTTTGTATTCTAGCTTAAAAGAAATAAAAGTCAGTAATTGATTCAGCACATACTGTATATGTCTTTTAACCTCCAATTGACTAGATCATTAATAAGTTAAAAAAAATCCTCTCTGACCATAATCACTATCCTCATGAGGGATAAGTGATTCTTCAGAGCTCAAGTGTTGCTAGTTCTATTAAAAAATATACCATGGTATGATTTCTTAATGTGTTGCTACTTTCGCAATTGGACCCTATGCAGTTATGCCTTCAAACTCTTCCGTCTGTTCCACAAGGTGGTTCTGTGAGCTTTAGGACCTCTGATTGAAGACAAACTGATACAAAACCCCCAAACGGAGTTGCCTTCTGTTTAATCCGCCTCCCCCAGTGTATGTCAGGGGTCTGGTAGATCCGATGTATCCACTATGACTTTAATAAAAATAGTATCATCTTTAATATACGTTCCATTCTCTAGAACAGTTTGAGCCACGAAGACCGGACAGCCGGACGCAATGTTCATTTCTCCAGTAGGCTTCTTGAAACTGCTGCTGTTTGGATCTGGCTTGAAAGCATCTCCCAAGTGGCGTCGAGATGGCCCCTGATCCATGAGCATGAGAGTCACTTTCTGTTTAAAGGGCCAAGGAAGCAAAGCATCGTATTCTCCACGCATTATGACAAAAAACAGAGACAAGTGCGTCCCCTTTCCCATGCCATCTCCGTTCAGGTAAACTCTGGCACACATCTTGTAGCCAAAGTATCCAGTATAAAAGGGCTGGCTGTACAGGGACAGAGTCTTCCCCATGACTGCTTCTTGCTTCCGACGTTTGTAATCTCGGATTTTCCAAATCAGCACTCCGTTGTAACTGGCGGTTTCCAGGACCTGGAAGCGGAGGTCCATGTCAGCCAGCCGAATGTCGTGAACGCTCAGCATCTGATCGTGTCTGCTCAGCTGGGTCTCCAGCAGGCCTGCCAGGAAACAGAAAGGATGGGGGTGAGAAACGTGCTGTTTTCTAAAGACTCTCAAAATCCACTGCCAGTGCTGCTATTGTGAATGAAAACGCTTTCCTCCTCGAGAGCCAAAGTGCATTTGGGCACTGATGAAGGAATTTCCACAGGCTCTAATTTGCTGGCTGGTGTCTAGCTGGGACTTTTACAAACRTGGGTGTTAATCGTACATGCAGTGGAAGTCAAATATTTAAATTATCGAACACATTTTTCCTGGTCACTAAACAATATAACTACAGAGGCTTCCACTTTGTGAAAGGAGGCTGGGTAGCATTATGTAAATAGCAGATTGCTATTTAGCAGTGAAGACCTTGGAAGCAGTTACACATCCTATATAATCCCTCAGAAATTCAGAAGTGCCACTGATCACTCAAACATTCTTTTTAGAAACTACTTATCTCAGAAGCACTGAAGCAGTGCTGTTACCATGTCTAAAGTTCATAAAAAATAACAACAAATTGAAGCTTAGATCTGTATTATATGGTCATTTATTTCATTTGGAGGGAAGGCTGGGTCTTCTGTGTTCCCTTTGCTGTTACTCTTTGTTTCTGAACACTGGCAAAACTGGCCAGCATATGACACTGAGAAGCAGATGAATTCATACAGGCAGGTTTATCTTATCTAGGTCTATTTAAATTCTTTGTCATAATCATTTAAACACTTGCATAGGATCTACACTATCTTGCTAAATTCCAGTCTTTACTCAGAAGCAAAATAACCTTATTTTTAAGGCAATTTTCTTAGGATCAAATAAATTTGTGTAACAGAATGAGGACAGGTGGTTTCAGATGGGTAAACCATACTGTTGATCCATTCACAAGGGAGAAGAGCAGTAAAAGATGTCAATACACCAAGACTATATTTAAAGAAGCTGCTGAAAGCTATTAGCTATCAAAGATCAATTGAGAAACTGTTTATAATGAACTAACAATGCAGGCAAGACTCAATAAAACAAAACAGGAGACAAAAATCAAGCCTAAGAAACAGTATGGAAGCAATGCCACACCATCAACAAAGGAAATACACAATATCCTACTCAAAAAGCAGAAGAACCAGCATTATTGATGTTTCCACATAAAAGTCACAATGGGAGTGCCACCATTTTCCTTTCAACAGCACCTCAGCYCATTGTGCTTTACACTCACTTGTGTTCCGAGCTCCTTGCCCTGCAGTTTTATCAACACTTTCCAGCTCAGTCACTCTGTTCTGGAGGGATTCCACACTGCTCTTCATGCTGTCAGCCTCCTCCCAGTTCTGTCGGAAGGGACGGATTTCTTTGTCCAGTTCTTTGAGTTTCTCTGCTTGACTGTCTATCACTCGCTTTATAAAATAATAGCACAAAATAACACAAAGACATTAATTTATGCAAATTAAACAAAGATTATACRTTGGTGGTAAGATTGAATTCCCATATAAACAAGTTTTGCTTATATCAAGTATTTTAATAGCATAGACCTCAAAAATTTAAAGGAAGAGCCCAAGTATTAATGAAACACTTAAAAMATATTTAGTGCTGCATAGGCAGAGCACTATTGGAATTACCAATAGATTTATTTTTAAAAAAGAGACTTATTAGTGTGCTCTTGTCGAAGGTGGTTTGATTTTTGGGTCTGGGGKTTTTTTTAACCTTTCAATGTAGGAACCACATTCTGAATGTCTCTACATTGGTATTATGGGCTGATACTTGTTGGGTTTCGTGTGAGAGTACTTAAGCAAGAAAGTATGGGCACAGCTTACTGTGGTGTGGATCTGGCTTGATGTATGTACATTTATACTGGGTTACAGAAAAATAAATTATCCTTGCAGAAAAACATCATTTCTCTTGCACACATGGAACATGAGTACACACATATGCAAGCTCCCAGCTCGCATAAATCAGTCACCAAAGCCTGATTATGTGCCCATAACTATATCAGAAGCCATCAAGAATGTAAGCAAAACGACCACTTCTGTCCCCTTAAGCATCTTTAAAATTCCTACTCTTACTTCCTAAACTGAATAACCCATGCATTCTGAAGGTGCTTTCTGTTCAGCCTTTTCAAGAAAACAAAGGAAAAGAAAGTCCAGTTGATTTTGGAAAAGCATGGAATGTAACACTCAAGAAAGAAATACACAGAAAGGCCAGTATTCTCTGAAAGAGGGACATTGCAAGCACTTCAGTATCTTACAAATATAAAGAACATATTTCCCAGTCTACCTCAAATCTGATGCAAGAAATACACAGCACTTCACATTATCACAGCTAATTTGGACTGCGATACAGTAAGTGCAATTGAAATTAGCAGGAATTTTAGCCAGAACCCCATAATCAGTTGTGATGTTCAAATGGTAACAAAAATTGGAGACAAGAAACTACTTTTGCTACCACCTACAGTTAAATTCCAAATCTAACTTTATAGTTTATCATCATATGGTGCCAGCATACATTAAAATGATTTTTCATTTCTTCACAAAAAATAAAGTGGCAGTTGAGTACAAAATAAGAAACTAAATTTATTTTGCATCTGCCTTCTGGTTAGCCATGTGGATTCAGTGCTCCCCACTGATGGGGAAAACCCCTCTGCCTCAWACAAACTCTATTTCCCCTTTTAGCCATTTGCTTTTAATCATGTGGTTTCAGTTATACTGAAAGTCTGTAACCATTAATTGAAGGTTGTCAATGGGATGAGCAAAATYGGGTTCTAGGAGTCTTGTTTTGTTGTGTCTCAAAACCACTGAGCAATCTAACATGTTTCAGGATTAAGTATTTATTTCTATGTTCATGTTTTAAAACAAGTTATGTCTCTCTCATTTCCAGAATTAGGACTTTGTGAAGGAAAGCTGGGCACTGAATCATAACTGCCAGGGGTATGGGCCCAGTAAATATAAGAAGCAGGTTGCCTGGACTTACTAAACACCACCTACCAACAGTCACACCCTCCCACTTAGGCTGATGGTAATCAGACAACAAAGCAGGGAAGGGCTGTTAGCCATATCTGTAAGGAAACACACCACAAAAGGGCCTGACTGCATGTTGTTAAGAGCAGAACCAAAGATTTGGCCACTAGTTCACAGTTAACATCTAGAAATAAACTCAAAATATTTTCCTTTACATATATTTTTCCTTTAGTCATACCAAACACGAACTYTCCGAGGCAAGAACAGTAACATGGCTGGGGTTTGTGCCGTGCCTAGCACAGCTTGCACCTCTTTGGACTAACACTGCATCAAACAAAATAAATGATCACATTTTTACATGAACTGGGGAARTGCTAAACATGCAGAAGGATTGTAAGCTATTCTTTTGGGAAAAGTTTACCAGAAGCTGTTACTAGGGACCAACTTCTCTCCACCAGCCTGTGCAACATTCTACCTTTGTACAYGCACAACAGATTCTGGTTCGGCTGCTTCATTGGCAAATGTGCAGTATTTTTATCTCCTGTACCTTGACGTGAGAATTCAAAACATACAAAATATTCAGAAATAAGACTTCTATTTAATTTTTAAAAAGCAGTGGGATCTCTGTCTTTTTGCCCTACAGGGAGTCAACCTCTTCCTGCTGCGAGATACTGATGTACTAAATCTGAATTTAATGCAGCAGTGGAGATTTTCACTCTAATTATTCCATTAGAAAGCAYACAGATGTCTCACATTGTACTCATAAATTTTCAAGTAGATATCAATTTTCTGCATGCACTTTTGATTCTAGCAACTGACCTCTCCAGATCATTAATCCCAAGTTATATGCTTGGCAAACCATTGTGGGCTCCTTTTGATGTTGATTTTCATATAGGTTTTGKTTGGTATTTCTAACAACTTCCAGAATTTTAGCACTATACTTACTAAAAGAATTTCAGAAAATGTCATGAGGAATCCAAGAGTTATAATGGACCTTTTCATTGCAACTGATAGGGCAAAACTGAAAAGCCAGAAGAGAGACTTGGAAAGGTACTACTTGACTTGGAAAAGAAATCACGTGTTCTTCTCCTCTGAAGGAACATTTTTCTCATCAAGTAATTTTACGTTCATAAGGCCACTGTTTCTTTTGTCCTCCAGTACCTCATGTCCCCACTCTGGGCTTACTCATATGCTTCCATTTCCATGTGAAAGACTGCACACTGCATGTGAAAATCCCTTTCCATGTGACGGCAGCCAAAAAAAAATCACATCCCTTTGGTAAAACCACTTTCCCTAGAGACCAGCACGTAGAAAACTGGTCTGAAAACACAACATCTGTAGGCTGAGATTGCTGCCAGAGCCCAGACTGCCCTGATGCATTTACACTGGTTGTGTCAGATGCCTCACAGTGCAAGTGATGCCCAGTGATGCTGCTGCTGCTCCCGCTGCCCAGCCAAAAAAAACATCACCTGACAGCCACTACTGAAACTGTACTGGACATCACTAGAATTTGCATGTCTTGGGGGACTAAGCAAATACTCCTTGCCCCTTGCCCTGACCTGAACTGGTTGGTGCAGTATCTGTGGCTCCCRTGTAACCAGGGCTGCTCAACACAACCCAGGGAAAGAATGGCTCCCAAAAGGTAACTAATTCCTTCCACTCCTGGGGGGCAACAGAACAAGACTAATCCTGTTGTCTAGGAAAAAACAAATTGAGGTGCATCTCCAGGATATCCTTAACAATCTGTCTGAAACAGGAAAACCCACTAAGTGGAAGGAATCAGGTTGAAATAGCTTTAAAAACCAGTTTGGCTTAAAATAACTGAATTGGAATAGCTGGTCAGAGGAAGTAAAGAGCAGGAGGGGAAAAAAAAAAAGAAAAAGAAAAAAAAGAAAAAAGTGCAAAATATCTCCAGTACTTATTACCACCACACAGCCACCTGTTGGAATCTGCTGTTTTGTAGTGTTTTGGGGGTTTTTTTTTCCTAAACAAACCATTTGAAAATTGATTTTGCTAACACTTACAGCTCRCTCGAGGAAATCAAAGATATTGCAATCTGTCATTTAAGACAATAATGAAAAACTCTGCTCTATGTTTTTTCCATTTCCACTCTCATTGCTGGCCATTGAGACAGCATGTGTAGAAACTCCAGGCTCACAAATTAACTTACCTCTGGGTAGATTCAATCAGCAATATCAGTACACACAAGGATTAGCTCCCCAGTGTCAGAATGCAATAGTGCAAGCAGGCAGCCATATCCCAGACTWTCATCAGACAAGAGACAATGACTAAGGCAGGCTAAGCTGGGCACTACATGGGCAGGCCACGGAAAGAAATTACTGCTCTAAGGAAAAAGGTTGCATTTGCAAAATGTGAAGATTTCCTTATAAACCATCATCGAGGCTCTCCAGGCTTTGAGCTGAATGTACCGCCCTTTGAATTCTAGCTGTTTTGGATACTTTTATCTTTCTCGAGTATCAACATCTGCAGTTAGTACGTGAAGTGAATATTAAATAAAAAAGATAATTTTATTTACATTCCTTTAAGGTGGATGCTACAACAGGTATGTGATATTCCAGCAGCAGGCATACTCCATTAATGTGTAAATGATACCTCCACAATTGCTTGCTAAATATCTCCTGAGGTTTCCCTAATTGTGGTTAGTATCATGCAAGCTAATACAAATTCCCAGCACCCACATTCCAAGTCAGCTCTGAATACAGAGCGGGGAATTTCAGCCACCATGCCAGAGCATCCAGAAGATTTCTAGTTTGATGCTGGCTTGCGGCCAGGTCATTCAAAACACAGAATATGAAATTCAGACCTACAAGCAAAGGAATAACTAGATACATTTTCTTCAGAAGGACAGCAGAAACATGGATTTTTAAAAAGTGTATTTAAATGTATTATGCAATGTTTGAATTAAATCCACACCATACTGATGTCACTCATCACTCCTCTTTTTTTAAAAAATACCAGCAAGTAGGAAAGAAATATACATTAAACTTCACAACTTCAAGGTACTAATCTTGCCCTCCAGTGTGACAGTACTTCCTTAAGCAGGTTTTTTTTTAAAGCAAAAAAATAATTATGATTTTATTCTTCAGATAAGATTTCTATTTTTGTTTTCAATCTTTTCGCATTTTGAACTTTTTTTTTTTTTTGCTTTAACACAGAATAGGCAATTGCAGTGTTTTAGTGAAGTATCTTACCCCATTAAACACAACAAACCAGAAGTAAATCAGAATGACTTTTTAATAAAGTAAAATCTCTCCCCCCCTTTTTAATTAGACCACCTCACTACACAARTGTAAAGGCACGGAACAGAAGCTACCACCATTTCTGCTTTAATGGGGAGATACTGGATTTCTTACCTGTAAATGGAGTATTTTAGATTCATTATTCCGCAGCATTTCCTTCTGTCTTTCAATTTCTATTTCAAAGCTACAAATCTGATTATGTAAAGTTTGTATACTCTTGTTCTTTTCCAAACTTTCATTCTGGAGCAAGGCCACCTGGAAAAAATTCTACAATTACTCCTGCCAAAGTTTATTAAAATACCTAGAACTTTGTYAGTTTAAAACTATCTTAAACACATGAAAGGGATGAGATCCAAATAAAACCTCTCTCCATGTCTTGCAAATAAATAAATAAAAAAATATAAAACCCAACCTTCTGATAGCTACTTTTGTACTTCCAGGGTATGRAATTGGTACAACTTGGGCTTATGAAAGTGCAGATGGGACACAAAACCAGCAAAGAACTTGTGTTTAAATCTAACATTTTCTTTATTCACTTGTTATTTAATGGCTTGGTTTCCTGGTTTCCACCAAGTGACTTGGGAGTTGCTTGGAGTTTGGAAGAAACAACCTAATTCACTCTAGATCAATATGAAGAATTCAAGCCCTGCACAGAAGGGACACCAGAGACAAGCTGAGCTGGTTGGATCAGGGAACACTGATCTCCTTCACCTACTTCTATCCTGATCTACAGCAAATTTAAGGAAAAATGTAATCTACATGGAATTGACTTCGCTTAAAATAATGTGATGGTGATGAAAACTCTTGAAATGAGTGAATACAAAAGGGATCCATGSATTCGAAGGAAAATCCAATGGTGCCTACTAGTAGAAAAGACCAAAAAGCCACAGGCTGTGAATTATATTCTCTTTCTGTATTGACATTGTATGAATTTATTCATTAGTGACTCATTCAGTTTTTAAAACATGAGCCTTGTTAAAAGAATACTGTATTATATATCTCCTTGGGGATGAAAGTGATACAGTAAATATTTTCTGTCACAGTACTGAGCGCTCCTTCATTAATGTGGTTTGAAGAAGGGGGCTGCTTGGTGGTGGTGCATTGCTTTTTTGAGAAATCTGTTTTTTTCCCTTAGGCACCATTATTCAGCAGCGAGAATGCAGAAAACAAACACTTGGCAAAAATGATGTTTGGACATGCCCTGACTATTCTGCATAGAGATCTTCATATGGATATGAAGCAGCACCATTTTGGACCCAGAAAAATCTTGATAAATGTTTCACATCAAGACCAATTATTTGGATGTTTCATGTTCTCAAAAAAATCTACTCCCAGCTCCTATTACAGGTGCTACCTTGAGGTTAAGCCATCTTCACCTCTGATGTGGGTGCCACTGCAGAATTCCATCCCCCTAACTGGCCTCTAATCAGACCATACCATCATCAAATCCCTAATGTGTCACTGCATTCCTAACAAAATCTAACCTGTCTGAAAAGGTAATTAATCTCAAATCTCTAAACCAGCTTAAACTAGACAAAGTAGTATCAAAGTCCACAGGTATTGAGGAAGTTCATTAGACAGGAGCCCAAAACCACAGAGATACCATAATATATGTGTGGGTATCTACTTTTCAAGATAGYGTAGTGTATTTTGTGTGCACATACACACATGGGCTGGTTCTGCACTTCATACATGGAACAACCAGCAAAAGGAACTCAACAGAAATGAGACAAAGCTAAGTCTGTCAGTGCAGAGAGGGAAGCAATGTTGAAGCAATGCACRCCTAGGTACATGAAAAAATTTTCAAGAACAAGTTTAAATTTAAACCAGTACCTCTGCCTCCCAGATATTTAAGTTCTGCTGGGCAGACACTTCATTTTTTGTATCCTTCATTTCCTTGATGAATCAGAGTTTTTTAGTTAATTGTGATCTTTACATTTCCCTTTTCTCACTGTTTCCTCCCCAGGCCTCCCAATCACAAGGCAGTTACGCTCTGGGTCACTAAGCATTACATTTCCATTTTTGTTCAAGTTATAAAATGTGGGCCCATCTTGTACTGAGTTTCTCCATGCAGTTTTACAGAATACAAGAAAAGCAGGATTATGTCCTGCAGTCCTTAATCATACAGAACTGTCACTAAGTCAGCAATTGTAGCTTGGTTGTGATTTGTGAATTAAAAAAAGAAAAAAAATAACACTAAATAGTTTCCCAACTATAGTCTCAGCAAGGGCAAAGGAAATAGAGCATCTATTTACAAACTGCATCAGCTTCCTCTACTTCCTTCTCATATTTGGAATACTCGTAGGAAAAAGCATGTTCTTATTCAGCAATTATGTAAATTAAGCCATTGCTTACTAAAGAAAAATGGTAAAAACCTTACRCAACAAGAAACTGTATTATAACAGATACCATATTTGTGTCTTATTAAAAAGAGAAAACAGTTTATATCAGTTTTCTTTAAGAAGGTGATGAAGCCACAAAGTTACATTCACCTAATTGTTTCCAACACTACAAAATTATGAGAGTTCAGTGTGCAGTTCTGCCCCCTCACAGAGTGGAAAAAGCACTGCATTTTAATTCGCCCCACCAAGTTTTGATTCAAGATTTTACATCTGACCTTCTCTTACTACTCTTTGCCAACAGCACCATTCAATACCAAACTCCTGGCTTAGCAYAACCTTTGCAGCTCTGAAGGCTTTCAATTTGCCTACTCCACTGTTAAAGAATGTGGTGACTGGGAGAAGGCAACTCCTCCTTTCCCCTCCAGATGTATCACAGAGAGAACCCCAAATGAAATCTTGACCCTACACAAACTAAGAAGACTTCCACTGACTTCAGCAGGGCTAAGATTCCTGAGACACCCATCAGCCAAGCTGACTTTGAACTGCTGTTCTTCAGTGAATGGATAAATTTTTTCCTCAAAGAAGAGCACAGCAATGAAGTTACAAATCATTTTGTCACCCTTCCCTAGAATACAGTCACTGACATATGACATGTGGTTAGCTATTCTGGTAACCTGGCACTGGCTTGGGATTTCCAGTGATTCAACTCTTTATTATGAATAGGAAGAAATCTACAAAGCAGGAAGTAAAAAGCAAAAAAATGGACACAGAATGATAAGCAGTTATGTCCTAAATGAAAGTTGAAACAAAAGTCGAACATAAAACAGTAGTAAAGTGCATATTCTCTAAGGTCTGTAAGAGACAAACATAGAACTGCTGGGCGTTTTTTAAATGACAAAGCATCTCTCAGGACACTGACAAAAGGCAGAACATGATCTATTATGCAAGTCACAGGAATGTGGGTGTTTTCCTATGATGTAAAATAAATTGTGTAGTTTTAATCAGACTAATGAAAAATKAACTAAGGATATGAATCTGTATCTCTCAAAATCAAAAAATGTGAAGTTCCTACATTAAAAAAGTTCCACATGCAAAAGCTAATTTAAAGTAATGTTACAGATCGTCAAGCTAAGACCTACCTAACCATGTAGAAAAATTCTGTCTAAAAAAACCTGTATTGGACCTCACCCAGGGCAAATGGTTTCTTTAAGAGGCTTCAAGTTCAAAACCCAGCAGTTCAGGAAAAAACATGCTGGGGGCAAAAACCGTATTATCTTGTTCCAGTTAATGTCTGCTTTAAAACTACACTTCCTGAAGCTGCAGGACCMTGCTGGAGACCCAGGCACAAGAAGGGAATATTCTCTGTGCAGGGCAAGAAGAGAATATCCTTTCTAGACAGAAAACCCTAAACTCTAGCTTGTGGTCTGCTCTGAGATGACAGAAGTCATGCCCCAAGTGCCACTGAGCTTACACTGGAATTGCTACTTAGGAACTCATTTGAGTAAAGTCTGAAGGGGCTCCTGACTCTTCTGCCTGCACTTGTAGAATAGTTTAGTAATTCTGGGAYCTTCTTTGCACTAAAAATACAGAAAAATTATTTTGTTGTCTATGTATGACTTTTTCAAGAAAATTTAAGAAAACAGTAATTTGTTCTGAAGTTTTGTATTTTTAAATCAAAGCCTTGAATTTTATTTGCAGAACAGGTGGTTAAGTCATTCGAATTTATTCACAAGATCATAGCTGATACAACTCCCAGCATCTCCCAAATCCCAAACAATTTAAAACCTGGAGTCCCAAGGAAGCACTGCAACATGAACTTCACTCTGGTCTAGCAATAAAGCAGACTTCACCATGCCCATGAGTTACAGTACATTTTACTTAATTAACCTGTGCAGGTCTTTTATGTTTGGAGAGCAAGAACAAAAYCAAATGAAATAAATAACCAGTTTATTACACACTTTTAAAGTTATGTCAGGAAAAATGATGAACTAGCAAAAATACAGCTCATAGGGCTGCCATGACTTTCTGAACTCTGTTTTGTAAGAAGGCAGCTCAGAGAGGAAACATCATACTAAACTGTTTATTTATGTGAAGAAAGTGTTTCCATTAAGCAATCAATGAGAAAAATTGTCCATGGAGTTGTGAAGCCAAGTTTCTCACAGCATTTTATTATATAACCGAAGTACAAAGATATGCTAAACGGCTTGATAGCTTTTGAAGCCTACTAGTGCTTTGGCTGCAATGCTGAACAGCTGTGAAACAGGGAAAAAGCGCTTCTTCCAGTACTTTTATATGATTTAAAGAAGTCAATGAAAATTAAAAGTGAGTAGAAGATATACCTTATTTTCTAGAGCATTGCTCCACTCTTTCAATAAGTTAACATGTTGCACTGCTGAGCTGGCTTCATGTGCTTTAATTTGTTGGTTTGTTCCCTGTGACAACAAAGAATTTATACATTTTAGCCAATTCCACTTCTTTTAAACCTACAAAGAAAGAGTATATAAAGACATCGAACCAACACTACATATTTTGGTTCACGGGTGCATGTTGCAGAACCGTAGAGAGAAGGGAAATCTATTTGGGAACTTACAAAAATCAGGAATACATTTAATATTGCAAGTGTTTTATACAACTGCCATGTATCTCCATCCAGTGTGCTTGACAACTCAGAAACAATAAAGATGAACAAGACTTAACAAAATGAATTGTATTTTTGGGTCTTTCGTGTAGCTTTGAACTAAACAAAGCACAATAAAACCCTTGAGTCATATAAAATCTAAAACTTCCCATTCCACTAACTGTAAGTTAAAATTTCTGTTCTATTTCATGAAGAGCTTCATAAGCAGTACATTTTCTTCTGCTGAATATTAGAGACAAAAATTTAAGACAAATTTATCACCACTGGAAACTGCCAGGTTTTTAAACTACACTGAGAGTTATTACWATGCTTAGTTTGTCATCTTTTAAGATGTCACCATGATTGTTCCGCGATATTCAGGTATGCTGCCTCTGCACAACCTACAAGTGCTGTTACAAATAACCACTATATAAAGAGTTTACAGAACACACATAGATTATATACAGAGTACATAAGATGCAGACCACATTACTTACTTCATTTGTACGGTGTTGCATTGCACCTACTTCAGTAAGTGCTTTGCAATGCAGAGAATATTAGCTTTGAAGGTGGACAGGCTGCAAAGCAACTGTAAGGGTTTCAATGATCCTCAAGGTATGTACTCTATATAAAATACTAGAGATATATATGTGGATATATGTACATATATGCACACATATACATACATAAAATGAATGGCGATACGTACGACATAACAGTGGGCAGGGTTACAGCACTGATCAGTTCTACCACTGAGAGCATCACTGTTAGCACTTAAAAAGATGAATGCTCATTATTTAAGAACCTGGAAATACCTGCAGGACATGGTCTATGGAGAAGTGTTGCTCCTTTAAATAGCCACGGGCTAACAAATGAATCAGTCTATCAGATAAACTCTGTTTTTTCCTGTCAGCAGTTTCTGAAATGTCCTGACTAATGTTTTCATTATATAAGCATCCAAATTCCCCAGAATATATGCTAAAGGAAGCAGAATATTGGAAGAGACTGGACTAATACTACTGAAACTAAACTCTGAGGTTTGACGGTTTTTATTTCTTTAATATTGCAGGGATTGCCAGGATTAAAATCTAAAATTTTTTAAAAATACATTTCATGCTTTGATTATACACCTATGTGCACAAAGACATAATAATGCACAAAAAACCCATGTTTTAAGTGTGCTAACCTGTGTTTAACCTCAATTAAAAATACTAAGACACACAAATGAGAGAAAATATAAACATACTTAGTTCAAGAAAATGCTTTCATAGAAACACTGAAGTTACTAGTCTGTCTACTGAAGAACTAGAGACTTTACTCTTGTCCTAAATTAACAAGTTCTTCAAATGTGTCATATTCCTATTTCAACAAGATATACCTAATAACTGAACTCCCAAACCACTGCAGGAATATGTGGGCTTTCCATGTAGTTCATTTTTAAAATGCAAAATCAAACATCTCCTGCATAATCACTTGGTGCAACTGGATCATTTTCTTAACCGAAACTAGAGAAGTCCAGAACTTTCATGTCAAAGAATTAGGTTCTATTTGCAGATTTCATCAATTGGGAAGTATAATTGTTATATACTGACCTGAAAAGTGCAGCCATAACGCTTAAAACTACAGGTACTTGGGGCATTAATACATTCTGACAAATGTGCATTCAACTGCAATAGGAAAAAAATGTGAGTTTTGGCAAAAAGACTTTTTGCATGATAATGCTCAAAACATAAAGGGCAGAGGTTATMAGGTTTGTATTGTGTGCCATTTGTAGAACATACAACACACATGTGTATATTTTCTCCAGTCTGATCTCAGGTGCAAATTCTGTATATACACATATGTAAACCACACACACATGCCAATACAGTATACAGTGTGATACACTTAATATACAGTGAAACTTCTACTAAAGACTATTTCAATAGGCAATCCAATTTAAAAAAAAAGCCAAAACAGAATGAACATACTCAGAACATACTCTACAATTATAGGATTTCATTTGACTTTGGCAAATGACTAATCTTTTCTCAAGAAGTGATTTATTATTTTTTTTTTACTGGTGCTCTGAACAAGTCTTAAGATCAGTTTCACTGTAGTAAAGTACATTTTTTTCTAATCCTAATTTCATGAGGAACCAACTTTTCCAAACATAACATGCAATTCTCTGTGCCTAAATTTAACAGTATATAAATATTACACAAAAAAGACTAAACAAGTACTGCATGAAACAGACAAAGCGTTTTAGAATAGGTATGGTTAAGTAACTTTTAAAAAAATGCAGTACACAGGATTAAAACTTATTAGTAAAATGCCTGCATTTTTCACAGATTGAGATTTAGCCCAGTATCCTGGATTACTACGAGCACAGACCACTTTTCATTTAAAAATAAACCAATTCACAGAAGCATATACAGATATACGGACAGCAGCAGCACGGAGGGCAGCAGCTGAGTGCAAACTGCCTAAAGGTTGGAGCAGAGAGACATTTTTGGAAAGGACAGCGCAACAAACACTCTCTTCAAAAACAGGGTCTGCAGTTTGTATTTCCCACAAAGCARACAGGAGCTAGAGCCTGGCTCCTCAGCTGGCATCACTCTTTTGGGTTTCAGAATCTCATCTGAAATTCCCACACCTCAAGCCCCACATGACTCAGCTCATCCACCTCCCTGGAAAGAAGTGGTGAATCAACACTGCTTTGAACGTGTAGCTCTGGAACAGACAAGACAGTCTTTAAAATGTCATCCCGAGATGCCATCAGTCACTCATCTCTGATTCACAACTATTGTGTTCTAAGCACTACCTGTAGAAATTCACAGTATAGTTTCAAGAAACRTGTAGTTGAGAAAAAATAAGAACAAGCAAGAAAGGCACATGCGGTCTAACAGGTTTTACGAGAATGCCATGTTTTTCAACTTCTCAAAACCAGAAGTCTGACAAGGAGTTATGAATTAAACATGAAAACTGCCTTTTATTCTACCCTAAGATATCCACCTGTACATTACAGAATTTTTTCAAACTGTAAGCAGGCATTTTCCCATTTTCTGCATTAGACTTGTTGTCCCTAACCATGCAGCCAAGTAATATATACATCTTCAAAGTATTAGAAAAAAAATTAAGCAACATACAGCAACAGATGATGCAGAGCAAAGGGCTGTTTAAAGTTCTGTTTCTGCCCATGGTTTCAGAACCCAATTCTGACAGTGTGTGTAACAACCCAGGCTTTAATGGTTCCATTCTTACAAGCACTCAGACACACATCTTCTAAAAGTAACTGCTGAAGTCAGGGTTTAAGAATAAGCCAAAGTGCTCCAGAACCAGGATCTAATCTTGGAAGTAAGCACTGGTAATGTTGGCCAGCATATGTATTTTCTCTTTTCTTAACCACTAGATTTCTCTTAATAAATACAGTATCTATCATATATTTTGTATTTCATTATCTTGGAGGAAAAGACTGCATTAAACTTTGGCAGGAGCCTTATATGCTTTGTGCACTCTGCCACGATTAATAATTTACAAGTGCAACAGAAAAATTGTTTGAATCCAACTCAGGAAGCAAGTAGCAGAGGAAAGAGAAAAGCTCATCCTCAGATCAGAAACTTCACTTTCCTTAAAAGAGGCTTAGTGAGTGATGAAGACTTCAATACGTTCTTCTCTACCCTTGGTAAGTAAGTTCTACTTTTAGGGGAAAAATTAAGTACCTCAATTTTTGACAGATGCTACTTTTATCTTTTCATGTACAAGAAATGGATCTCTTCAAAGCCAGGCTTTAATTTTTTTTCATCTACATATTACTGGAAGCTTCTATACATTAAGAGAAATTTTTATGCATTGTTGCATCTGCTGTTGGAAGTCTTGTACTCAACCTTTATCTTACACCATTTCTCTTAAGTATCAGCTACTATTTTTTCCTCAAATTTAACAGAGTTAATAGTAATTAAAGTTTTATCATGAAATTACACATCTGTATGATTTTTGTAGTCTTCACTAATTCTTGCCAAAGTGCACTGAATTTTAATTGTGTATTTTTATTTTAATATAAGTTAACTACCCCAAGACACTGCTCAATATTGCTGAAATGAGGGAAGGGCAGGGAGAGAGCTAGTAAACATGAAAGCAGGAAAGACATGCGCTRATCTTGGACAAGCCAAGAGTAATAATGACTCAAAATCAAATTGTTTTCAACACTTTTTCAAGAAATCATTAAAAATATTTGAGTGCCATCACACTTAACTGTGTGGTAGAAAAAGCTTTTCTTTGGATCTCACATTTTAACAAGGAAACGGCTTCTGGCAAAATTCTTGCGAGATCTTACTAAACACATTATTTAATTTTTCAGCACAACACTAGGTATGACTTCTTACCTCGCTCCTCATGAGTGTTTTAACACTACATTTATGAGGACAYGAAACCATGACACATGGGCAATCTGTATCTTCATGTTTCTACAGAGGAAAAAAAGCAAACAAGCCACAAATCAGTTCTTACTCTTTAATTAAGAGAGGACTTACCTGCAAAGAAAAGCATCCTACAATAATTAAAAATCCCACAAGACTTTTTCAATGTTATTCCCAATTGCACAGTTACAAACTGCAATTGCTCGAACATCAGTCTATATTTTTGATGGAGGTGTTGATATTCTGAAGCAAAACCAAGAGTTTCCTTGTGTTTTCCCTCACAAAGCAAATCTATTTGCTTACCATTTTATTGGTTTTACTTTAAACAATGAAACAATAGTAAAAGTCAAGTTTTCTTCCCCAATAATTGCTCACAAAATCARGCATATTTAAGAGCAAGCAGAACCAATTCAATGTCCTTTTTAGTAAGGGTATATAGTGCATGGAAAAGCTCTTCAGAAGTGTACACTGCCCACTCTCAGAGAATCTCTTTCCTATGTATGGATATTCCTTTCCAATTCTTTTCTAATTTTGATTCCCAAACATCTGATACTAAATCTCGCTGTTGCACATCACGATGCTGGGCAGGGGTTTTAATCTGAACCCAGATGTCAGGTATTTCAGCACAGCTGTCAAACCCTATCACCCCAGTGAGGGGAGAAAGTCAGGCCCAAGATAACTGAATTTACATTTCCTCTCCATTTTCTCAACAAAATGAAAAATTCGTTTCTCRTCAAGTGGCACATCCCATTCAACTTGAAACACACTGCTTCACTTCTGGTACTGACGAAAAGCAAAGGAAACAAAGCTCTAAATTTATAAGTTAGAAAAGGCAGAACAAATAGCATGACCCTTTTTGCCCAGTAACCGTTCATGGTTTTTGAAAAAAAACCAAGATATAAAGGAGTTCTGATCTCCAAGATGTGAGCGGCTTTGGTCAGAATTCTGGTGTAAATCTGCCACTGTTTAAAATGGTGTCTCGTCCTATTAAGGCAGACCAGCAGGCGCTGTCCTGACCCCTCTGCCCTGCCACGCTCCCCATTCCCACTCGCTCCCTGGGCAGGGCACACRCAGACAGTGCCAATGACAGGAGCCAGGGACAGAGCAGGACAGGAACTCAGCTGTTCCATAGCCAGGGATGGTTCCTGAGCCACCTTCAGTCCATCACCACCAGGGAACCCAGCCAGGAGCAACGCTAACACCTCTCCTCAGAACAGCCAGTCAGGGTAACAGCGATGTTCCTCTCACAGTCACAAAGCACCACTCCTGGTCAGAGTCAAGAGCTGGACCTGGGACCCTCATCCCAAACACATCTGCAATCACAACGCAGGGAGACAGCAGACACAACCAAGCGGCTTTAGCAGCCTAATGCCCTACATGCTTAGTCATGTATCAACTACTACCCCTTCTCATGTTCATTCCCTTATTGCAATTCTCTCTGTTCTTTAACCYGCCCAAACCATCAGATAAAGGCTGTGACACTGAGTCTTGGTTCATGATAAAAAGGCAACATGCAACCTCTCAGCATTCTCTCCAGTTTTGCTCTTCACTCCACATCCTAGTGCCCACTCACTGAAGCCAAGGTGAGCTTTTCCAGCAACTTCAGGATATACCWGAGCAATCCCAGTCCAGTGGCAGAACTCTGCTCCTACCAACTCAAATTCACACAGTTGAGCACGTAAAGACAAACACCACATCCAGTACAAACCACAGGTGGCACCACATGCAGGGCTCCCAGTACAGATGAAGACAAGGCAGGGTGTTAACAAGGCTCCCAGAAAATCCAGTGCCACATGAGGAACACGTCTGGCTCCAAAGCAGTGACAGGGAGCAAGGGACAATGTCTGGGCTCTTCCCCAGTAGCTGTCCCAGCTGTATTTCAGCCACTGGGCAGAATCCACCCTATCCTGACAGGGTCTGGTTTGTGGCCAGGGTTTCAGGGAGGAGCCCAGGCACCAAGCAAKGCTGTCCCCAAGTCACTGTGCTGCTGCCCAAGTGTCAGTTTTACAGGACAAGCACTCTCAAGTAGCTCTGTGGATTACACACAGAAAAATACAGTAATCCAGAAGCATTTCAGGCTTCTAATTTCCATTCCAACAATGCACCATCTTTTTCTCTCAGGAGAAACAGGATGGAAAAGGTAGATTTGTGACAAAAAGGAACCCTAACTTTTTAGACGGTTTGAAGAGAAGACATTAGGGGCCAAGTCACCGAGTGAGCATGCAAAGCAAACGCAACCTCAAAAAGCATTCTACTGACAATGTTAACTTGTTGGAGTCTGCCTCCAACAACGGGGATTTCCTACCCCACGGGGTCACGGGATTCTATGAAGACGTGAACCACATGTTCTCCAGTAAAATTTTTTGTTTCCATTTGCATACCACTTTTCTCAGTCTGCTCCCTCTATCTCCGTTCTCAGTTCAAGTCACTGAGGCCAGCTTCAGTCATTATTACATTAGAGAAAATTCTAGSCTACAGAACATAGAGATGAGCTCAAGTTCATCTCTAAAAACCCAGTTTTGTCAAAGGGGTGACAAAACTCAAATGAGAAGTCAAAAGAAACCTTACAGTACCTAAAGGAGCTTACAGAAAGCCAAAGAGGGACTTTTTACAGGGGCATGTAAAGATAGGACAAGGGAAAGGGCTTTAAACTGAAAGAGGGCAGGTTTAAATTAGATATTAGAAAGTTCCAGACTGCGAGAGTGGTGAGGCACTGGGACAGATTTTCCAGTAAACTGAATGCTCAGTCCCTGGAAGCATCGAAGGCCATGTTGGATGTGGCTTTGAGCAGCCTGGTGAAATGGAAAGTGTCCCTGCCCACAGCAGGAGAGCTGGATTGAGATAAAGTTTAAGATCCTTTCCAACCCAAACYATTCTGTGATTCTAAGATTCAAATGTATGGTTTCATTAAGCTYCTAATCCTTATTACTAAAGTACAGTGAGGTAATACTTTATCAGGCCACAAAAAAAGCCCATCTGCATTTCTATAACCACTGAACTTATAAAAATCTGGGCAAAAAACCCCAAACATATCTCCAATCCAGTTTGCAGAACACATTTAACATTCACTGATTCTGCATGTTAAGACACTACACATCTTTTAATACCACTTTTTGCCTCATGTCAATCCCCAGCCCCATGATAATTCTGGGAGAACAGCATCCATAATCTACCTAAATACACTTTCACCTCTGTCTCAGAACGTACAAGAATAAACACAGGGCACACTTAATTTTTTCAGTGTATTTTCATGCCTTATTCTAGGTAAGGCACAATTATTAAACTACCAGAGCCTGCAAGTGTGCACTCAATTAACTGAAAGGCAAATCTAAACCAGAACTTTGCAAGTTCTTGTCTATGCCTTTTTGMAACAACATCTGCAGATCAAAGAACACTTCTTAGTGTTGTGAGACTTCACCTAACAAACAACACACAAGAACACAAATGAAAATGCAATTTTCATYATTCTCACTATACTAAGGTGTGAGATCCAAGACCATCAAATTATGGAGACTATGTACTCAGAATTCTTTWAAAAAAGATAAAATTATAGCAAGATAGGTTCAGCATGATACCTTTCAATGTGAAGTAACACAGTCAAGCTACACTTGTGTGTAAAGTAAGCATGATTCTCCCAACCTCTACTCAGTAATTCTAACTCTCAAYATGCTGCTTATCAGACCAGCTACTCTGATGCTAAGAACAGCAGCAACTCATCCTGGGCCTGCCATGTACCATTGCTGGTTATGGCAAGATACAAGTTACTTTTACATTCTTCCCTTYCTCCCATAAAAGATCACACAGTACTCAAGAAGCATTACATAGAAGATGCTCTTTTCCCAGTCAATTGCAATGCTTATGCTTTTCCTGCACATTTGATTGTTATTATGGTAGTTGCATTTATCTTAACTGGAAAAAACCTTAAAAGCATAGAAAAATTAACTTCAGTATCAATACTAGGCAGTGGATCTGAATTTAAGTGCAGTATCTGAACATCAGAATAAAGAAAATATTTCCTATTCAAAGCAGCTTTTTTCACGGGAAAAAGACGTGTTTTGAAAGTCAGCCTATTTTCCTTTTTGAATTATTAATTCTGGCTGGGAGGCCAAAGTTCTTTTGGCAGCTACAGAGAAAGACAAGAAGAGTTATTAGTCCACATTAATATAGGCACTCTTGATGTACATAGACAAGATAATACTGCACCTGCAACATAATCATTGGGACTTGGCTTTTACAGTATTTACAGGTTGTCTCCCGGTATTTACAGGTTTTCTCTACATGGTCTGGCAAATCTTTTCTCAGTATTTTTTCTTTGCAATCAGCACGAGGACATGGGAGTTCTTCAAACTGACAATCAGTTCTCAAATGCATCTGAAAGATTGAAAAAAAAAAGAAGTCGATCCGACTAAGTTCCATGCAYGTCTTCCATCCTTTGAAAACATCCAAGATTAAATAATTTCAGAACCAAAGTAAGGAAAGTTATTTTGTGAACTGCATCACAAAATATCAGAGCAAACACTGACAAATCTACTCCTTCACTGGAAGTATTCTAAAGTGCAAAAAATTCTATGCAGGCTATTTAAACAAAAGGTAAGCATTCTTTTTCTAGGTATGTTATTCCACATAAACATAGATGATGCTTTAAGCTGTTCAGGTACCTGAGCTCGCTCACTCCAAGCAACAATCTACACATCTTGCTGCAAATTACTGTGCAACCACACCACACAACTGCTGCATTACAAAATCACTGATATCTCATGCCTTCACCAAAACAGCTACAGGTTATTTTGCACAGCTCTGAAGAAGTTTGATTTTACACATAAACACCACTTACATGCAAGGATTAAGATGAATAAAAACATACCAAAATAGAAATCAAATTTCTCACACTTGTCAAGTACACATTAAGATTCTTCACTATTTTATTTCTCCTTCCAGTTCTCATTTGGTTCACCCATTTACATTTCCAAGCTTTAGTACTGGACAATCACATGATTTTTTACAATTCCTTACAGTTCATCAAAAAGCCAAGTTTCAAAACAATTTATCATAAAAACAAATAAAACAAATCTATCATAACATTTATAAAACAAATTAACCACCAGTGTGAGCAAGTTAAGAATTTGACTGGGGTTTTAATTTGTAAGAATTTTTTCCTCATTCTTTCTTTAAAAGGAAGCTTATGATTGTTAGATTAACTTACCAGTAATTGACCCAAAGACAGCTGTTCCTTACAGCCCTTGTTTTCATTTCTGCAGTATATTTCAAGGGCAAGCAGTTCTCTCCTGCAACAATTATCTTTAAATACCTGAAAAATCAAAAATCACTTTATTTTAGAAACTGAAAACCACTCAAGGAGATGCAAGTTCAAATAAAGTAGAAGCTATGCAATTCAGCTATAGCAGTGTCATTCAATTCTAGCTTCATGTGCCAGAAATGAAATCCTGCTATTCAATCCCTCCAGAATGTGCACAACACAGAGGTTACTCCACAACTTTCACTGAAGCAGCTCAATGAAAGAGAGCACTCTCCTACTGTTTCAGTTTTACTATAAATACGATAAAGGGAAAGGTACAAAAAAGGCCCAAATTTGCTGCTATTTGCTTGCCAGGCCTGCACAAGACAGAACTCTCTATATTGTTTGGGGAGCTGTTGTATTTGGCACAATACCATAAGGCAAAATAAACTCAAAGCMCAGTGGTTCAGAAGGGAAGGGATTCATGGATGGTGGTCCCAAAATTACTACACTGGTTGACTGCAATACCTACTTGCACTTCAGTGGTAATACATAATTACAGGTATTTTCCAAGGTTTCGGACTGGGGGAGGTTTTTTAATTCATAGATAAGCAGATTAACTAGATTAACTATCTCTCCATTTTAATGCTTACAAGCACTTTCAGCATTTTTTTGTCTACAATAAAACTGCAAAAAGTTACAAATAGAGAGCTTGGGGTTTGGGTTTTACAGCTTTTATGGGAGATCCTCCATAAAAGAGACAAGACAGCTGAAGTCTCAAGTAGCCAAACTGTGAAGGGCAGGAACTAGAGAGAGATAAGAACTGAAGACGATTACTACTATGTTGAAGTCCAAAACCAAAGAGATAAAACCTTCTAATTATTTTTCAACTGCTTTAATGGCCTTTAAAGAAACACCTTAGGAATCAAGCCCAACCTATGACTGCTTCTCTGATAAAAAGACTCCTGTGGCACTGTGAAACCTGCAGCACTCCCATAATTACGGAACAGTTCTGCATGCTTACACYTAACCAAGAATTATGATCACACTTGCCCACAGTGACTGTGAATCTATCCCCAGTATCAGGGAAGAAGGCAACACTGCCATCATTCTCTTCTGATCTCATCTGACACAGGTCACTGATTTCTATTTACTTTTCAGAAGCGTACGGGAAGTTTAATGGATCCACAAACCAAATTTAAATAATCAATTGCCTATGCTGCAGTATCTTTTCTGAAGTAACTCACAGGGTTAGTATGCAGAGTTTTGCTGACTGAAGTTAAGGTAGGAAGACAACTTTTCAAGTTTTTCAAGGACTATCTAAAATAATTTCTGCAATTTYGGATTTCAGCATTTTGTGGGAAGAGAGATTTCCAGTTTCAYGAAAAACAATGATTTGGACAGTTAGTGTAACAGATATTTAGTATACACTGGCCTTCTTGTCCTCCTGTTTTAGAGATACTTTAGGTTTCACAACGAAAGTTCATATTTATGTATACTGAGAGCCAGAAAGTCAGAGTTAAATGAACAAATAAATTAGGCATCATGATTATTGGTCTGAGCTCCTGGAGACTCCATATTCGTTTCCAAACTGAATTACTCTAAGCACTGTACAGAGAACTGTTTTTGGTTAAAACAAGGAGAGATTAATGTACCCATTAATMTTTTCTTGAAAATTGTTGTGAATACAAGTATTCATTTAGGCAGGAAGGACCATTAGCACAAATAATTAACACTTCAGCAATATTGTAAAACCACATAACCATGTACCAAGCCAGGAAGAACATCTTCTTCCCTCAACCTTTCAAAGGCACCAAAAAGTTTTGATGTGAAAAACAGCGAAAAGGGTATCACTGAAAAAACTTACTCATATAAAAAGTATCTGATTCTATTACCATTACTGTAACAGCCCACTGTCATAATTCCAGTGTGGTTCACTGACTACCACGCTGTAAAAGAGATGAGTGAAACAGCAGACAGTGGTCTAGAGCCAAATCAGGATCAGTGTTCACCTAGACCTTTTACATCCCTGCATCCACAGGAGCTGGAATGTTTCTTGTCATCCTCTTGGTTGACGGGAAGACAACTGTGATGTGGTGCTGCAGCTTCCAGCTGTGAATATGAGATRTGACACCTGTCTGGACTTTTTGGGATGAAGCTGACATGTTTTCTACCATGAGGTTAACAGGAAAAACAAGCCACCTTCCTCTGTAAAATACACAGTTTAGGTTTTACAACAAAGCTATCTTCCTCAGGCAGCTCATTAACTTTATGAAATAATTACCACATAACAGTAACACAACTTATGTAGCCACACAATTTAATACTGTTGAAAAAGAAACAATTTCAACAATACCTTATCTTTTACTATGCTTTCTTGACACGCTGTACATTTTGGACTAGAAGAACTGAAGAGAAAAGAAAACAGAAACTATTTTAGCTCATCTGAATTTTAGCAGTACATAAATTTCTGTTTATGAGGCACTCAGTCTTGATTATTTAATATATTCTAAAACCATTAGAAGTGGACATAGTTATTTACAAGGAGCAAATACAATGTTATTTCAATAAATTTGAATGTTTGAGTTTTTAGTGGACAGTATTTGGCAGTCCCAAAGAAAAAAGACCACCACAATGTCTCCAGACAGCTGCACAGTGGCTTTCATACATGGCAAAATTCATCCCCTATTTTTCAGCCTGCACCTGATCCTCAACTGTTGTCACTTTTCAATCTGTGCAAACAGGCAAAATATTGTCTCTTCAATTATCCAGTTCTTTTTCAAACAACACCTTATGAAAATTCACTTTCTCTGACAGTCAATGATACATCCTTTTAGGGTAAAAAAGTAYGTCCATCTCTTTCAAGTCCATTCTGGTTTTAGCACCTGTTACAGATGCTCACTGCCTCCTTTATCTGAACTACTGCCTTGTAGCTGTCTTGGTAAACTAATTACCAAACTTGTGACCTCTTGGACAACAGGCTGGACCAGGAGCAGGGCAGACAGGAAACAGAAACTGGAGTGTAGAAAACTTCAGTTCCTACAACTGTTTCTGGTTCTGATCTGTCAAGTGTTGCAGTGTAAACCCCTTAGAATCATAGAATGGCTTGGGCTGGACGAGAACAAAGATCATTTACTTCCATCCCCCTGCCACGGAGAAGAACACCTCCCACCAGACCAGGCTGCTTTGTTCCTTTTTAGCTCCTTTTGCCCATGTAAAATGGGGACAGTCAGAATGATCTTCCTAGTAAAGCACAGAGACCAAAAGCACCAGGTAAAAGCTGTGTGAATTCTTCCATGAAGCAACTCACTGACAGGCTACCCAAGCTGTGGCTGCTAGCAGCAGGGCAAATCAATGTAAAAGGCTGGAAAAGTTCAATTATGTTGTATAATCTGTAGGGTTATTTCAAATCATCTCACTGGCTTTTGCTCCTTGAACCAAACATTCTCTACCTCATCATATTTCTGAGCATCTTAACTACCTTGAAGCTTCAATATCTGTAATGCTTTTCTTAAGTCAGAAAAAAAACCCCAAGGAATCTAAACTACGTGAGGGCATATAATGTTTAATACAATGTCACGCTTTCCTTGCTCGTACTGAATTCACTCAAGCATCCTACTTGCTTTTTCAAACTACTCTTGCATACTGAGCAGGCATCTTTACTGCTTTATCTCCACTAACTCCCAGTTYCTTGTCCTCAAACAACCTGGAACAGAAGCTGCTTGCATATAATCAGTGTGTTTCTGTATGCAGCAGTGTATCAACACTGAATGAAAAGATTTTGTGCCAAATACAGGACCAACATAAACCTATTTTGCTTTCAATTTTATGGCACGCTTTTTATTAAAAGAAAAAAAAAAAAGAGATGTAAATTTAATTTTAATAAAGGATTTGTTTGCAAGAAGCACTTAAATAGAGTGAAATAACTCAATGGGCTTAAGCACATCTCCTTTTCAGTAACAGACCAGTTGGAAAGTCAAGAAGATAAAATTATACATATTCTAGCTGCACTGTAATAAGCACATGTGCATGTCTCACAGCAGGGAAGGAAAATTGCCCAGACTCTAGCAATGCCAGAATTGTTACTGCTTAGACTGTCAAGGATCTGCTTTGTCCACCTGTGCACAACCAAGCATGGCAGGTGTTTGATTTTTTTATAGTTTGTKATTAACCATGGAAGAGTCTTCCAAAAACACATACTGAAAAAGCAATAACTGCATTTCTTAAATAAAAAACATACCYCACTTGACACTGTGTATCAAAAGAAAAGTTGGTGATGTTTTTTGTTGTTTTAAATTTGAAATGCTGTAGGCACAAAACCTAGTGTGAAGAAGTGCATTAGTGTGCTATGGAGCTTTGTGTTTGCCCAGTACAGAGATTACTTTTTATCATGAGACCGAGAATTGTAATAACTTCCACTCTCCTTTGCCATGCTGCATTTAGTCTCGACCTATATGAGATATCAGATTACAATAATTCCAAGTGACATATAAACCAGTATCTACAGTCAGAGTAGTCACAAAAACTAAACAGATCACCAAGACTTCCAAAGTCGAATGCTCTCTCTGATAGTAGCCCAGTATGCAACATTCATCAAGCCAAATACCTTCTGCATTTCTGCTTTTCCAGCAGTAAATGAAAGTATTAACTGCTTATGCAACCCAGAAGATTAAAGTTTGCTGAATCCAAACACGACAACAATTTCTGAAATCACATTACTGAATACAACCACCAGCAATGGACCAAAGCTGAGAGGCAAAGAAATGTACTTCTGATGCACAGGCACTTAAAACCAGATACTCCCTGAATGAGTGCACTTTTATCTAGACTGGGAAAGATTGCACCTCTCAGCATCCATTTTTACATCTGTATCATTCACTCACTTTCTGCACTCTGGTCCAAACATCTCAGYAACAGAGAAGCCAGCCCTTCTAATGCTCCTGCAATCTACACACCACAGAAGTGCCACAAAAAACACCTGGAAGGGCTACAGGRAAACTGCTCCACAGGCAGTTACATTTATCCAAGTGTCCCAGCACCCACCTGCAAGGCCAGYTCCCCAGCCAGGTTAGGGATCACCACTCTAAGGAACATGTGCAAGCTCACTTCCTCACMAAGACACAATTTACTGTGTGTATTTGACACCGGAATACCCAAGTCAGAAATCTGGTGAAACACCTACTCTATTTGGCCTCCAGAGGGAATGAAATTCTTAGCTAACACAGGATGACACCACCTGAACAACTGTTCCAACAATTCTGATGGAAAGCTCAGTTGTCTTACCCTGACCCAGAGTAGAACACAGGTAAAATACTAAAGCAAGCAACAGTGGAAGGCTCAACATGTTCCTAAARCTACAATGGTGTTCACACTAATGTCAGCAGTTCACAACATTTAAAAGCATTAACATGCTCTACCAGAACAAACAACATACCTCAGCAAGGCATTCATGCAGGTTTCACAGAATCTGTGTCCACATTCAGTCTGTTTGGGATTGCATAAGATGAGGTGACATTTTTCACATTTGTACTTATCTTCCACAGCATTTACAAATTTCTCTTTGTAGCCCCCTTGCTCAGGAACATAGATGGATGCTGATGGAGCGCGGTCAGGATTGGCCCTTTGCTGTACCATTTCTACAGATAAAGGAGGCTCTGAYTTCTTACTGGTGTCCATGCTCTAAAATAGTTTCTGTAAATCAAAAGTGAGAAAAACTGAGAAATGAGTACCTCTTTTGCCATTCAAAWAAAACAAATTCAGCATCTGACAGACTACATAAAACCAGAAAACAGCAAGAACAGATGTGTGTCCACACACCACATGACATAATRCACACATGCCTAAGTATATTAAGC
Source organism: Malurus melanocephalus (assembly GCF_030028575.1). Lineage (NCBI taxonomy): Eukaryota > Metazoa > Chordata > Aves > Passeriformes > Maluridae > Malurus > Malurus melanocephalus. The sequence goes on from NW_026623289.1 coordinate 1,849,724, forward strand.
ATAGTAAATCTGTAAAATATTCTACATATTCAAAGGRTATAGAAGGCAAAGTAATTAAAACCTGCACCTGAAAGCAAAGTGTTAATTATGGCTATCACTCTTAGGAATACATAAGGGTCTTTTTCATACCTTTGCTTCTCTCCCTCTCAAAAGTATTGCTTAATATTGAAGTCCAACCACCAAAGGAAGCAGCAAGGGGTGTGTTGAAGAAGGTGCACTGGTACAGCACCGCACGTGATCCTGCTCAAACGCTACTGCAAAAGCACACACCCACCAGTCCCACACAGGGCACCCAGAGCCTAYCCAGGCCCCCTGCCAGCTCTTCCTGTCTATCCCATGCAACAGCAAAGTGCAAGACATGATGATTTAAATCTGTTTTACAAAAACACAAAAGGGTTTTACATCAGATACTGTCCAACCTTTTCACCGCACATCTTCACCTAAGGTGATCAGGTGAACAAAGTCTAACAGACAGCACAGAAGGGCCTATGAAACATGGGCATTTGATTAATTTACCAGGACTAAGCACAACTGACAGGYAGCTGAGAAAATAATTAATGCAGCTGAAGAGTAAATTACAGCACCTATTATCTCAGACAATGCATCTTCCAGGTCWGCATACAAAGCATCAGCAGAGCCGACAGAGGAGTAATGTCCCAGGTTCAGTTTTAAAATGTGTTTTCAATCATTTGCTACCTAACACCATAGTCAAACAAGCACAAGTGCTCTTAGAAAGCCTCAGCACATAGAGAAGAAAGCACAGYTGGAGGATCAAACACCTATTTACCTTTGAGAAATGTCTGGCTATCTACAAGAGAAGGGCAAACTTCAATTCTCTCTCCATGCTAACTGATATTTTAGATACAAACCTGTTCCACTGCTCTGGAGTTGCCTCAACTGCTATAGTTATAATTCAATATTTATGGAGCAGAATGAAGGAATTTTATAATTCTTCTCAATTATAAAAGTATGTCCACMAATGCCACAAAGGGATTCACATGCTTCACATTCCAAATACACAAATCCTCCTGTACACAGTTTTTATGATATCTTATCTTCCCTTGCTAAGCCCAAAATCATGTACTTAAAATGAAATGCATTTTCTTGTAGATAATTTCCTGATCTATAGTTTTAGTACAGAATTCTCAATGCACTCTAAACAGGTAGGGCATTTTCTTTGATTTCTGATGCCATTATTTACAGACACAAAAGACAAAATCATTGTGACTCAATGATTCAAAACATTTCATGTTTTTCCAATGCCAGCTGAGCAAGGGTAGAAGTGTTGAGTGAAGAATCCTCACTTCATTGCCCCCTTGCCCAGGGGAAAGCCTCTCTGTATCTCCATCAAACACAGAGAGAGCCCAGGGAAACCATTATCATAACTCACCACACAGACCCAATGATTGTGTCTTACTCAAAAAGCAACAAAACAACACACAACTCCCAAAAAACAAAAAAACCCAACAAATTCTATGAACTGAAAAACTACTAAAAATTCTGATCCATAATTTGAATTGTTAGTCTATTCAATGTCTGCTCTTCAAAAATTGCAGAGACTTATGTCTTGACAGAACARTATGTGAAAGAACCAGAAAGTCAGGGCTGAACTGAAAGCAAATCACACTTCTCATTAATGAGGAAATTCAGATTATTTCAGACCTGAGCTAGAGTTTCACCAGCAAGCATAAAAACCCAACAGGCAATAATGACACTGAAGAGGCAACTCGAGATTGTAACCAGCATGCAAGAAATGAGATTGGGGCTCAGAACATGACTCAGAYAAGGAGGTTCAGAGAAGTGGCATGAATGAGAAAGGAAAGCATCTTACAGAAGTAGTCCAGATTTAGAGACTGCCCAAGGCATGACTGATGCTGCTGAACATCAGTACCTGGACTTGGGGTAACACAATCATGAGCTTAAGACCTGACACTTATCTGTGATTGTAAGAAAAAAGGAAATTAGCAAGAGATGGAAAACAGCATAACTTCGCAAGTATTCAGACTGGTGAAACTTAGCTACTTATTGACTTCTTGTGTGTGAAAAGCTTCATTTAGAACTCGCAGTTTAGGAATCTGTAAAGGTTTCAGTTCCTCAATTTATAGATACTAATACCTCTTTTCCATCTACACCTGTAAATTTTTTTAAAAAATCATATTTAAGACCTCAACTATTCTGTCAATTCTTGAAGTCAGAAGCCAACTTCAAGCACGTTGACTTAYAGGAACAAAACAGGGAACATTACTTTCCTTGAAATGACAGAATAAAACAAGGCAGGACCTGCTTCTGACCCACAAAAGAAACACAGAAAAAGAGGCACTAAAAGAGATGCTGACAGGAGAGTTGGCAAGTCAAGACAGCACCAAGTTCCCAAACTTGCAAGTCACAGTCCACAACTACTGAATGTCTGCTTCCCCATTAAGTTCCTTCCAAACAAAAATAAGCTAAAGATGATTAGAGATGTGAAGTCTTCCAAAAGCATGATTGTGTCAAAGAAGCTAAATAATTAGTCACAAGAAGGCAGGCAGGARTGACAGGAGAATATTCAACACTTAACACAGACAGCACCGAATGCCAAATGAGCAGCAGGTGAGAGTTTCACAGATATATGAAACTACTCGGAGCTGGACTGTCAGCTGTCAAGAGAGATTTCACACCAAAATAAACTGCACAGGGCTCCACAGGACTCTACTTTTGGAATTGAYATCTTGGATATCTCCTCTCACAGAAAAGAAGCAGAAAGCACACTGACAAATAAAATGTATCATGCGACATACCTAACAGATTTGTCTGCCTTGGGTTTTATTTTATGAAGAAGTATGTCAGACCAGAAAAGCTAAACAAGCTCAGCACCAGAGGAGCCAGACAGGTGAGAAATTCTCTCCCACAGTACTCTGAACGCCAGCACTTGCTTGTGCAGCAAAACTCGGAAGCCATTCATGAAGTATTGTCATAAAATACACCAGAGAACTGAGCTTACAAGACCACCACAACCTTATCACAATGAACAAGCTGCATTTAACAAGGGGGTAGGGAGAAGTGGTGTCTGTCAATTTGCATGTAGAGCTTTGCCCTCGTGCATATTAGTTATGTGCTCTCCCACCCGAATGCGGGATAAGTGATGAACACAAGAGCAGATAACACAAACATTTCAGGTGCCAGCCACCCCTTTGCCAGCAGCTTTCTGTTATGGTTTCCATACCGCTACAGGGTGTCATCTGCAACGGCTTCTTTTCCTTTTCAGGAACCTTGAACAGCGGGACTCAGATTATTCCCCCATAATCATGTTTCAAACTGCCAACAAGAAGCAATTTTGAAGTCACACCTCAGTAAGACACTGTGCGCTTATGGCAGTGAAGACAACAYACTTCCAGGGAGCAAGGAGAGAAGCCTGGCTAGGACATTCAAGATGGGCTAGTTCTGGTGGGGGCCTCTGATTCCTAAAGGCATGGCAAGCTGCCAGCCAGCCAAAGACTCCAGTTCTTGTTCAGCAAGCTGAATCTTAATGCCTAATTAAYCACTAGCTAGTTCTTAATGCTCCAGTTTCTTTATCTGTGGGAAAAGATCTTCACAATGAAAGAATGTGACTCTTAGATGTCTTTTTAAAYTGTTAAACCTTGCACAATCACTTTCCAGGAYAGATAAGCACATAAAAAGTGGGGCAGAGTCACCAAGGTCRGTTCTGTGCACTGTTGCTCGAATTCTCTCCSGCAGCCAGCATCTGCTAATCCTCASACTTCAMTGGACATTGCTCTGGCCATCAGATGGGTGACACTGTGGCACTGCTTACTCCAGTCTGGTCACCACTCTTGCTCAATAAAGTTGAACTGTACTTCAGTTGACACTTCAGGCTGTACACACTGCAGTAAAGGTCAGGACAATTTGCTGGTGCTTAACTCATAACTAATGTCAGCAGAGAGGGTTAGAAACTGGAAGCAAAAGTGAGTCGACCCAAAAAGATGTTCCGAGAATTAGGAAGCACGGGAATTCCCAAACAAAAGGCACTTTGCACTTTCCTTATTTAAGCAAGGGATGTTGTTCTCACTGCAGAAATAGCAAACAACCTAAAAATCCACATTCATTTCTGTATTACCACATATAATTATTGTTTGCTCTTTGGAAATAAAGCCAATGTAAATACAATAGAGCTTCTATAAAAATTCAAAATAAATTTGCACCCTAAAGTAAACAGAAAAAAAAWTTAACTCTTGTGGAACTCTAAAACATCTAAAAAGTTTGATTGCCACAGGTACCATAGGATTTGGAACTTAGAAAGGTCTGCATGAAGACAGTTTCAGTATATTGACAATGCAAAGCAAATAAGCTTTTGCTGCAGTTTTAAAATTCAAAAAGGGCAAAAAGCTATTAGAAATAAATGTTTTCATTACAGTATCTTAGAAGAGAATAATGGATGACACAGTTTAATTTGGTTATGGCTACAGGACAGCAAAGCTTTTTGATCAAATTACAATTTGCACTRTGAACAGAAGTTCCTCAAACAGAACAGCATTGCATGCACAATATCTAAATTAATCTCTGAAAGACAAACCTAAAGTGGGACAGGGAGCTTAAGATCAGGGCAGAAAAGTGACCTTTCCTCTTCAAAAAAATGTTGTATCTAAAACTACACAAACTTCAGCATCTCATCCTAACTAGGTCATTTTTTGGGTAGCCTGGGGTGTGTTTTTTTCAGTCTAGCTTATAATGAGATAAGGGCTTGTGATTGCACTGTCTCTCCTCTCAGCCTCCCAAAAGGACACTGGAACCAACTGGACAGAGCTTTCATGAAAATGAACAGCTATGGGGGGAACAGAAAGAGAAACTTAATCTAGTGTCCCAGTGAGCAAGAGGCTATAAAAGTGCACCACCTCTGCATGGTCTGTCAGGCAGAGAGAGATCCAAACCAGCCAAGAACACCTGCTCCCTCCTGTCCCACCAGACTTCATGGCCTCAGTCTTCTCCTGTACTATAAAGGCAGGGATGGGCTGGAGATTTAGGGGGGTTTGTTGTTTGGTTGCTCTTTTATTGTTTGGTCCAGGTTTTTTTTTTTCCAGGAGGGGGGAGTAGGGGCACAAAAAGGGGCTATTCAGCAGAAATTAGTAGGAAAACAGATTTCATCGGTTTCACTGCTCTTCACAGAATTTTCTTCTGTACTCCACAGGATATGCTCAGAGAGCCAGATAACCAGGCACCTGGAGTGGTATTTCCAGCCCTTGAGTCTTTCCAGCTCGCTTTCTATCATCAAGAATTATSGCTTCAAGTTAGCATACAGAAATCTTTATCTTAAAATTAAATTATTCAAAAAATCTGAACTTTTCCTCTGTCTTATATTTCAGCACTTCATAGCTTCTAATAAATTCCTAGCACATAMTGAAAAGAATGTCCATCTTTTTTTCACCATTTTTTAGACAAGTCTTCTGAGAGTTGTTATAATATGCAACATATATTGTCWTACCCTGATGTCTTGTTTAAAACAGTAATGCAAGCTGAAAGCAGTGTATTGGTGACAACATATTATCAGTTTACTCAGGGCAGACATGTCAAAAAAAATTAAACTAAGGCTGAGCAGGGAGGTTGCCATGGGAATCTTGACTCTGGAGATGTCAGGCATGAAGGTGTCCCAGTGCTGAGTATCCTTCTCAGAAAGTCCCCCACACCTCAGCCTGGCCTTCTGGCAAAACCCCACTGCTGAGTCGGGGCAGGGGCACTGAACAACAGATAAATAAAATGCAAATGGCTTGAGTCACTCCAGAAAAACACTCAGGCCATGACTGAAGCAGCACTGGAGTGGCAGGTTTGAAAGGAGATGAAMATCCATCAAATTTGTTTTGTGTGTGGTCAGAGATCTTAGCGTTTTCACTCCTCGTTTGTATGGCGCAACTACTAATTTATTTAATTTTACCTTCATGCATTTTTCATGCTTGAAGCATGAGCATATAGATATACATATACACACATATATACATACATATAGGACCAACGGACCAGAGGTTTAGGTATTTCCAGCATGCTCCAAAAGAATATTCTGAGGAGGGTAGGGAAGGGTTGCTAGTCATCAACGCTGATATAACTTTACACAGTGAGACATACCAAACCACTCCTCACCTTCTTTTATATATACATTCAAATATTAAGTCTAACTCCTGCACAGAAGTGAAAGCAGCATTGATATGTAAAACTTCTTTTTCCTTGTGCTAAAATAAATTGGCTGTTCTAACTACTTTACACTTTGCCCTACGATTTCATAAGCATGCACCTTCCTTGCATAAAATAATGCAAACCAGTTGTGAAAATGACCTGGAGATCATACATATTATAGAACAGATGAAGATCAACAGGAAAAATCACTGCTTGGATACAAGTAGGACAACCATTTGAAAACACAGAAGACACACACCAAGTATTCTCCACACGAGAAGCTTCTGCCATTTGCAGGCTCTCCACAGCCACTTGTCAGTGCAGTATCCCAGCTGCTGAGCTTGRAGGGCACCTCTGGAGGTCATCCAGCCCAACCTCCTCTTCAGAGGAGACCATCTTCAAAGTCAGGKCAGGTTGTCCACCGTTGAGTTTTCAAAATTATCTGGGTGAAGAAGTTGAAATCTCTCCAAGCAACCTCTCCCAGCACTTAACACCCCTCTGTGAGGAGTTTTTATTGCAGCAATCATGATGTGATATTCTTAGGCAGCAAAAAGGCCTGTTCTGATACTCGAACTGCTATGATCTCAAGCAATTAAACCATATTTCACCACATTCTCCAAGGGCACTAGCCTGTAGAAATTATTGAACAAATAGCAAAACTATTTTTGGTTTGGAAGGTACAGGCTATTTCTTCTTCTCCTATCTGATATAGAAAATCAGAAGTATAATCAAAAGATGCTATCATGATATTCTTGCAAAATAACAACCATGTGTGTCATTTGAATCACAAACACTGTGTATTTCCCATATGCCAGTTTGCAAGATGATTGAATAGCTGAAAATCAAAGGTGAGTTATGTATATATTGTTTTCTTTTTTATACCTATCACTTTCCTTGGCTCAATTTCTTTCAAAACGAGTCTACACAACCATGTGAATGTGCCTTAGAGAATTAAACAAAGAGGCATCCCAGTGGAAGGGAACTCAACTTACCAACTCTGCTGGACTATGCCATCATGAAAGGAGTTTTAACATATACTCCCTCCTGCTCAGTGTAACAAATTTCTAGATTCTAAATAAAGGATAGATTTGGAAAGTACTTACATCTACATTTAGAGGTTAGAATAGTAATATTTATAAATAATAACACAGTATTAATAGGGACTAACACTTTTAGTAACCATCCAATAATATGCTGAATACAGTTAACATTTAGTCTAACATATATTTCACTGGATGAGAGAAAAAAAAMCCCACAAATTCTAAAGAGATTAAATTTTATCTATTAAAAAAAGACAGCAGAAAAAGTAAATCAGTGCAATTAAGGAATGCTGKTTTTTTATGTGACACTAAGTTCAACTATTACTTTTTTGGAAGTTTACAGCATTCCTTTGAATCATGACACATGGGTTGGCAAAACAGCTTTAAGATTCAGCCTGAGGCAGCAGTAAAAACAAAGTGTTTGTATTTTTCACTTACACTTGCTATCTACAGCTCTCAGTAATTACTTTCTAATCTCAGTGGGCTACCAAAATACAGTATAAAGTCATCTGAAGTGCAAGAAATCAAAGGCATCTTTTGGAAATCAAAAGACCTCTTAAGCTTTGAAAGCCTGGGTCACAAGACAATAGATAAGAGAAATGCTGCCAAGCTCACCATGAGTATTCCTCTGCATTTCAAATTCCAATTCAGGTTCCTGTACATTTTCTCCTCTTTTCTCTCATGCACCTCTAGACAAAGCTATTGCATTTCCCCTATGAAGTTAAGCCCCAGATGTGATCTGTGTTTCTATATGAGGCTTTTAGTAGAAGCCGATAAAGAATAGGAAAGATGAAAAGATGATCAGATGAGCACAGAACAAAGTACACTTTAATCTCTTCCTCTGCTGTTTAGGGGAAGTCCATGATTGAGATACATATGACAATCCTACRTGGAGGAAGTGGATGAACACTATGAATTTTTTATTTTTTTATTTCTGGCTCTGTTTACAAAGGAGACGTTCTGTCTACCACAGAAGAAATATACTCAGGTAAAATATTCCCAGAAACACGATGAAAATCATCAGACTTGAAATTAAAAGGTTGTTTCCTCTTTCAAAAATGGTTTTAAAGAGAGGTTTACAAAAAGCCCTTACATTTGCATTCTGAATACTCTGTTTTTATGGAAAGCTATTTCTATCAATCTAGATTTCCTCCAATTCCTGCTTCACAGCAAGCCTAATGCTTCTTTTAGCTTTTCTGCACAGCACACGAGTCTTTGGTTCACATGTTACAAGTGGCAGTGTCAAACCAGACACTCAAAAGCCAAATTGCTCACTATTCTTCCCACTTCTGCCTGCTATGACTGGGCAACAGTGCATTTGAACCAGCCATGACAAATCCTAACAAGGATCAACAAGGGTTAGGCAGATAGCATGCCCCAATTATTCTGACCCAAGCATACAATCCTAGAAAACGGGATTTCTAGGCTTTAGCTCTCACCCTCTATTGACCTACTCTAGCCCCCTTTTCCTCCCAAGGTGTGCCTTCCAAGGAAAATYGGCTGCATGATTTGTCAGGAACAACTTGCTTACAAAATACAGCAACTTAAGACAATAAAGTCTCTTCATCTCTGAAATCATCAAGTAGGAAACAAAAATTATTGCAGTATTTTGAAGTTACTGTCAATCTTTTTTTTTTGTTTCTTAAAGCAAGACCTATCAATCAATGCTATTATTTTCCTTTCTGYTACTTAAAGAGATCCTCAGCTTAAAATCTAACAAAATTTCAAGTCCATCAGAACAGCAGAAGAGATTCTTCAAATCAGTCTACCTATCTACACTGCTGTCTGCCAAGTGCATCAAGAATATTTCTGCACTGCCAATTCCTGACAGAGTGCATCTGTGCTGTCTCTTAATGAATCTAGCCTTGAAATCTCAGCAGAGATAAAAAAAAATAAGACAGGTAGTACCTCATCTTCTACAAATTAGAAGGAAGTAGGTGAAAGCAAAGGTGTCAGAGATTAGCAAATAAAAAGAAATAAAACCCAAAGCACTTCAAGAAGCTCATTATGAATAATTACTSCAAAACTGCCTTCTCAAGAATACCCACAAAATACTACTTAATGAATGCAGCTCATCTTTAACAAAAATAACCCTCCCACAAAATTCTGAACACAGCAGAGTTTAGATGAATCTGGTAAATGAAAGAGAATGCATAAACTTCATTGATGAAATGAACTTCAAGTATGGCTCTGCACTTCTTAAACTCAACACTGAAATGAAGACCTGTGGAACTAGAAATGACAACGCCAGAAAACTAAAGCACAGTATCTCATTTCCCCATGAAATTCTTTCCACTCTTACTMAAGTAAGTATTCTAAGCCTACATCCAATTTTTTTTTTAAATCTATCAATCCTGTCTCTTATAGAAATTAATTCACTCTCATAAAACATTTCCTGCTCTTCCATTCTATCCCATTGAACACAGCATACTATGAAGACAGGTAAGAAAGATGCACTTTTTTACACTACCCTAAATATTAATCAAACTCTAGAATTAACGACAGGAAGTTATATAACTGGAATATTTTACTTAACASTAAACTGCCTGGGAGACATTTATTCATTTACAGAATTCAACCTCTCAATAATCTTAAGTKTAATTTTCCACCATTCTTGATGATGTCTTCAGCTTTGCCTGAATCCTTTGCTTCTTATTCAGCAAGGGAAAGGAAAAAAGAGAGTAACAGTAACTCTATTTTCATGTACCCATATTTTATTATTAACTGGAATGTGAAGGAAAGACAAAAACATTGTCCACTTATGAAGAGACAGCAGGTTTAACTTCAGTGATTTCAATGTCTACACTGTTCACTTCACTGTTTATATMATTTATGACCAACATCTTGGAGTTTGGGAAAAATGTGGGTGYTTTGTTAAGATTTTTCTATTACATGAAAAAAAAAGAGCCAAACCACATTTGTAAACAGAATCCAGAAGAAAGATGAAAACTCACAGAAAAAAATAAAAAATCCTCTAAACCACTTGTGCTAGAATTTCTAGTTATACTAAAGTACATTCCAGTTTCTACACCTGTAGTAAAAATGTTTTACTTAAGCTTTCAGGAGGAAAAAACAAGGTTGAGGAAGTCACAGACCCTTATCCAGACTTGTCATAGTATTCATAGTCAGGACTTCACATTTACTGCTACCTAAAGCATTTCTTCTGTTAAGGTGCTCATGAAAGAAGCCGTGTTTTCTCTAACTGAAGATTTAGATCCACAAAACATGTTTCCCAGCAATGTAAGAAAGGAAGGAGAATGTTAAATCCTCTTGTAGTAAACACAGACTTTGGCAATGTGCTACTGAAAGCCAAGTCTATGTAAGACATAAACTCCTGCTGGTGTATGGCAGTATTCATTATTACAGCTGTAAAGCCTCATTAAAAGACATTTTAACTGGAACCTGCATGAAATTTCCTAGTTTCTCTCCCAGTTTCTCTCTCTTCTTTGTGATTGCTTTCCCAGGTAAGAAACTATTTTATTGTTTTGTCTTGCCAACCTTAAATGTTTTATTGGCAGCCTGCAGGTTTAAATCAGCTGCAATTCTGGAGGTWTCAGATCAATAGATATCACTGACATCTCGAGAACAAGCCACCTCCACAGCCCTGGGCCAGACAGGATGCTACTAAGGACCAAACAAGYACAGGTCCTTTTGAAGGTTTCTCTTGTACTGGATTAAGAGAATTTACAAAAATCAATGAGGACATTATCCTTCTGCAACATACTTAATGTGGAGGTTSTAAGAGTAATTTATAAATTTTTCTGACTGAATTTCACATCACTACCCAGAACCAAGYGTTTATCACTTTTGCACAGCCAAAAAAGTTTAATACAAACGACAGCAACCTTTCAAAGAAACTTCTGGTAGAGTTGTACAATGCTGCTGCTGTTTCAGAAATGCTTTAAAACTGGTGAAGTCCACACCATCCACAAGGCCTTAAAGAGATGTGCCTTCAGATTTGGAATATGAAGTTGACAGTTTTAGTTGAAAATTCTTTTTGCATGCTTATTGCCTGAGGGCTTCTCTAGTTAATATTAATGAAATCACGTTCACCTCTACCAAAKAAATACTTAATAAAGCAATTCTGTTTAAAGTATTAATGGCAATCTAACATTTAAACATGCATTTTTATTTTTGAAAATTCCAACCTGAAAGCCTCCAGGTGTTACACTAAAAACTAAATGAGACTATTCAGGCATTCCTTGGTGAATTTATGCTCATAAAGACTTACCTGCTTGCATTATAAAGATTCACATAGGCACACTCCAGATATGCAGAATGCAAAGAATAATTTACAACTGGAGCAAATGCCAGATTTAAAAGTATGCAGAGGACACTCACTGACAGAGCAAGGGGCTTAAGTCCTAAGATTAGAGCTTACAGGATGTTGCACTGCTAATGACACTTCAGAGGAAAGAGTGCTGATTCCCTGCTTTTTGCAAATAACATGTCTAGCAATGAAGCTTCCAATATTACAGCAGTGGTTTGGATTTTTTTTCCACCAAKTTGACAGAATGGTTACATGATTTTAAGACTTTACCACTTTGTTTCTCCCTAAACTGTAAAATAAGCAAAACATTGCTTACCTTTTATAGCATCCCTGGCCTGAAGTGTTCTACATTAGTAGGAGATATTATTTTTAGACTCTTCTAGCAAGATTTGTCACCACTCTAAACCCTGACAGAAGTCTAGATAAGAAGAAATCATTTGCCCACATGTCTTAGTGTCATAACAGATTCTTTTTCATGACACTTTCCAACTAAACTCTATACCAATGCTTTATTATTATCTTAGGAAGCAATTTCAGGATCTGAAAACACTAGGTATAATATTAAAGACAAAGCTACATCTCTCTATGGAGATAGTTTAAGGAGAACTACCATCTTAACATTATAAATGCTTCTGTAAAAAATCCTTTCTTCTACTTGCTTCACACTGTTTTGGAAGTTCTTTTACAGCTGCCTTCAGAAGATCCCAAAGGAGTGTCAAATTTAATCCAATTCAGAATGCACTTCCTACAATGTAGCATAAAGTCACAAAATACATAAAAAGTGTTGTAATGTGGATCCGTCAAGCCAGGCACAAAACAGCTCCTGGGATTCTTTGCCATCATTACCCAGCATCTAAAACATACTAGTGGATAGGCAAGAGGAAAAAAAAAAAAGAGGGATGAAGAAGGTAGCTCCAAAGCATCTGTTAAGCAGGATTCCTGTTTTCTGTACACATCTGCTAAATTTACAAGCAATTATTTTGAGGCCAAGAGCAGAAAATTCTTCGTATTATCTCAGAACAGTGAGTCCTATGGTTAGAAAAAGTGTCATAGTGTCAAAAACTGTTTTCTTTGTTCTGGGGCTTTTAAAAATAATTTTCCATTTTTAGAGACAGTTATTCAAGGGGAAAAAGTATCATTAAACTAGGTATATGTAAACTCACATCGCATTTCTTATCCTGATATGGTTTTATTACTTTGCTAATTTATTCTCCTGGGTATTGACWGCACCAGAGTTATACTTATTCACTGACAGCTGTGCTGGTGATAGCTGTGATTAGTAACAGTGAAGGCTATTCCATTTTGGAACAAGGATATGTTTTGTTATCAATCAAAACAGCCTCTGTCTCAGTGAAATAAGGGAGTTCATCAGCGCACTCATACAAGATAGAGAGCTGACAGCAGCTGTAATTAAGGCAAATCCACAGTATCTCAAGTTCAGCTGAAAGAGGACAATCCTAAGTTTCTCTCACTTCCCACAAGAAAACTTTACCTCTTTGATGAAATGTCATCACCCATTTTTTTAAAACCGTCTCCAGATAATTGTTTTTCAAAAAGTGGCCTAAGCTGAACATAATAGGTCATAAGAGTTCTTCTCTATTAGCACAAACCTTTAATACTCATACACTACTCTTTGTACAGGCCCCCTTTTTCCTCTCATCTGCTCAGTTATGACCAGCAATTTCAATCAAACCCTCAACTACTGCATTCAAGTTTCACCTTAATGCACAAATCAACAATACAAAAATCAACAACACATATAGCAGGAGTATATATTGTAAAAATCTATCTTTCATCATACCAGCAATGAAATGCTGAATTGCTGAAAGGATTGCACATGAAAATCCAGACCAAGGTCATCAAAATAAATGCTCATCTCACAAAAGACTGTATTACATTTTTGATGTAAGGAGGAAATATTACATGCATGACTAAATGTTGAATTAAAATCAAAGAAAACAGATTTGCAAGCAGCTACTTCAAGGCAGTAATAAGATAGCTCAGGTAAAATGTTCCCTTCTACCCAAATATTCATGCTTCAGGAGAAAAAAATATTATTTAAAAAAAAAAAATCACCATCTCCTTAATAAATGCAGCAGCAATTTGTCTCCTAATCAGTAGCTCATGAAGTTTGGATAGACTACAGCCCAGTTCACCCATGCACTCAACCACAMGGCAAAAGAAACCTCTGAAAGTATATCAAACTGCAATTCCAAATAAATCTCCTTCATAGTTCATCCAATGCTATCAGAAATTTCATGCTTGACAAATGTGAGAATTTTACCAGTAGCCAAAAAAACCTTACATTAAAAACAAAAGGAAGAATTTTATCACATCAGAGCCACAGARAGCAGTGGCAGTGCCACCAAAGAATGTGCCATAATATAGGAATACAGTTTCAGGCAATGCACAAGTCAAGTAACAAGCATGAGAAGTTTAAAGGTGAGTGTCCAAAAYAGGAGTATCACAAATTCCATGAAATTTATCTGTTTTCTTAGGATCTAACCTTTAGAAAAGGTTCCCCTTAAGAACAGGTTACAGGACCCTTTTCCAATTTAAATACYTCTTCGGTATCACAGCTGCTCCCACAATGGCATAAAGGTTGAAATCCTTCACAGTTCTTGCCCAATCTCTGTTCTTACTCCCTGCTTTTCTAACCTCTTCACTGCTAACAGGTAAACTGTTTCAGTCTGGAAATTATATGTTCCTTCTCACATAACAATTCTCCTTCACAGACAGCTGAAGAAACCATACTATTAAAAAGGGAATTGTTAGCTTAAAAAAAAACCTCTTGATTTACAAAGCCCATGCAACAGCTTTCTTGATCAAATCTGCATACTTCTTCCCACACTAACACCTCCCCCCCCACCAAATTTGGAAGACTCTCTCATTGCTTACATTTCCTTCGTTTTATTTGAATCTCATTTGATCCGCAGCTTGAGAAGAAAGAAGAATAGGCTTTCTCAATGCTCTGATAGGGTTCTCTTTACTCTTGCCAATAAAGGGAGCTTTGCTACAGTCTGCCTGGTTTCTTTCTTTGCCCTGAAGAAAGAAAAAGCTTGAGTTACATTTCCTTCATTCAAACACCCTGTAACAGGCTTCTCAGAACCTATGAAGTTACTTCATTAGCTTTATTAGACTATCAAACTAATTCTTACTGATAAATTTTTAAAATAACCTAAATGTAAGATAAATAACGAAGAACACTACACAAAATATAGCAACATGATTTTCAAACCATTGTTTTCTTCTCCTCCACTATTTCTCACAAAGGACTCTCGACAAAATAGCTTTCAAGGAGGACATGCACAGTTAAAATCACAGCTTATGCTTCTTGCTTTCAYGCACACACAATAACTTCTCCACCCAGACACATTGTGTGCCATTACAGACTATAAAATCTTCAAAGCAGTGCCACTTTCTTGGAAAGTCTGATAAATTCCATTTGAAAACATTAGCCCAATTTTGGGAAAGTAATTAAGTGTTCTGCCGAGTGTTTCTTTAAAAACCACCTCGTGACAATATTCCAAGAGGTCATTAGAAGCAAGCAACTTATTTTGGGGAAGTTTGTTTGATACTGGAATTTTAACAAAGAAAAAAAGAAGAAAATGGTCCAAAAGCATAATTAATACAAATCTTCATCAATCTCTATGTACATTCTTAAAGGTGACAGTAAAGTTCAGGTTCAACAACCACTCCAGCAATGCCCAGGCCACCAGCACACGAGGCCTGGAGTCCCCCCAGCCTCTCTCTTTCCCCTTCAGGGTCACTTTTGTGTGAGCACACAGCAGTAGTAACCTCACCCAGCCATGTACAATACAGACTCAAAGCACATTTCACAGGAATTCCAGCTGCTCAAGTGGTGCCAGTGARCTCTGCACCCACCTAGACCGGAGCCCAGTGGCGGTGAGCCGTGCCCAGCCGGGCGCTATTCCGTGGCGCCAGGGCCGCGACGCTCCCGGGTGGCACTGAGGGGAYGGGCACCGGGCACCCGGCTCGGCAGCGCGATCCCAGCTGGCATCCCGCACACACACGGGGCTGAGGGGATGGGGCAGCCTCAGCAATCCCACAGAGCTCCCTASGGAAGGGCAGAGCGTCACAGGAATGCTTACCTGACTCCCAGCGCGCTGGGCTGTCACTCCCACGGCCACAGCTGAAGTGTGGGACTTTGTAACACCAGGCCAAGATAACATCTAGGCAGTCAGGAGAAATGCCACAAACTGCCACAGCTATAAATGAGTCCTTTTCTTRTGGCATTCTGATTTTTTTATCTTAKYGTCACGCGCTACAATTCACCTTTGGTCCTCAGGAAATGGAAAGGAAAGGCTACTRCTACTACCAAAGTACCAGCAATGCTACTTTGGACCATAATCACAATAAGTAACATGCTAATGAGTGGTTACAGATTCCGGCAAAATGCACACACAGGCTATGGAAAGCCTCATCTGGCTGATTCCAGAAAAACAGTACCTGGAAAAACAGCCCAGCACTGAGATTTATAGAAAACTCCAGSAATAAATGCTTACTCATACAAAAAGATCTGCAGCTGCACACTTTCCCCATCAAAGCAGTATATAAATCACAAGTCAGCCTATAATACCTACAGATGTCACAAAAGTAGTACAAATTTCTGTACTAAGCATTTACATATTAACTTAGCAAAAAACTGAAGTTCTACAACTCTTAGCTTTCATCCTGAGTTCAGACACCGATTATATCAATGACCCTGGCCACCGTTCCTTCGCATTCTTCGGTATAAATCCAAATTTAGTGCAGGGAGTTTTGCACTTTCAGCCTCTCCCTCCCAAGACACCAACCAACCCCATCCAAACCAGAGAATTGAGGCGCCTCCAAAGTTCCATTCTTACTGAACAAGTGCACTCCACAGCTGAACAGCAGCATTATGACAGTGCCATACCCTTAAAAATCTGGCATGGAAAAAAAATCCAAAGATATTGGTAAGACAGAAAGGTTTGGGGATTTAGTACTTAAGACGAACATAAGGAGAGGAACATTTTGAGAAAACTATTCTTGAAAATAATTCCATACTATATTGGAAAACCAAAATGAAAATTGACTACAAAAAAAAAGTATTTTAATACTAATGAAGTACACATAACTGTTTCTCAACTTGACTATACTAGCTAATTCAGAGAAATTATTACAAAGAATTTCAATGAATTGCAAGCAATAAAAAAGGCAATCAAAACTTTTACTTTCCAACAAGCACAGTTATTGTTGCATGCTAAAACATACAGAAATTATTTCCATTATCCTTTATATGTTAGGCAACAAAAAGTACCTTACCTTATTCTCCACACTCTGAGCACAGAGGATTAAAAACAAAGTTTTAGGCAGAAACTGCAGGTGTTTTATATCAGGGAAAAAGTCCAAACCACTGCATCAATAAGCTTAGTGGCTGTCCAGCATGCCATGCACACTCTCAGGACATTTAATGGAAACTTTTCCACATCCTTTTATCTACAAGCTTCCAGACTTTGGAATTGGGAACCCAAAGGCAGCCGTTCATTACCTGCTCCAAAATGCAGATCTCAGCAACACCACACGCCAAGRGGAGCCACCATAGCTTGATTTTCCCTCCTAGTAATTCCCTCCTTGCCAACTACTGCACTGCAGTCTTTCTGAGTGCTGTGCAAAATGCAATCAGTGGAGGGCTGAAATAGCCCGGGAAAGAAACACAGCTACAGGAAGAGTTCCTTCAAATCATCTCATGCCATCCTAGCCATGGGCTGAAAGGCACAAACTGTAGAGTTGTTTGGATCTCTTAGGATTCTCCCTGCTGTTCCTCCTCTCATGCTCCTGCCTGCCTTTTACTTTATTTTATACAGGATAATTTGGGGGGACTACTTTGTGGAAAACTAGGGGAAAGTGGGGGGGGGGGGGAGACACAATTTTGTAATAATAAAGATACCTTTTATTCTCATAATATTTTAAGGTATTAAAAGTCTTTTAAGGTTTAGGGTGTTCTTGTATTTTCTAAGTTCGGGGAAGGGGGAGATACTGGTATTTTTGGTTCTTTTTTTGCTTTTGCTGCTTAAATCGGGGAGTTTAGTCAATTAACTACTTAGCACTTGGACGCTTTCCCTATACAATTAAAACTGCCGTGATTACACAACAGCAGCATTTGTGAGATAAGTGCCCAGCAGGGGCATTTGTAATTATTCCCCAAGTGTTCCACAACAGCAGCAAAAGAATACATCCAAATATTAAAGAAGCTTTCATAGAAGGGCTGTGGTTGGAAGGAACATCTGGAGCCTGCCCAGCTCAGCACCCTCTGCCTGGGCAGGGTTAGGCAGAGCTGCCCAGCACAGCCTCCCATCCRTTTTAAATATTTACAGAGAGTGACTCTGCCACTTCTCTGGGTAGCCTGTTGCAGTGTTTGAGCAACACCCCCAGTCAAAARCTTTCTGTGAATTCAAATGGAATTTTATCCTTTTTTTCTTCTCACTTGATGCCCATTGCGTCTCTGGACACTAGAAGTCTTAACTTACAATCTGAATTAACTCCATCCCCCTGCACTCTCCATAGCTGCGTTTAACAGCACAGGGAGCAACAAGGAGCCCTCAGCACCAACCAGCCCAGCTCATCCCAAACAACAGGATCACCACTGCTTCCCACCCCTCCTTCCCTCTGCAGAACCAGGCTCAAGGCCAGATCTTTTAGCTCATGCAGCTGCCTACCCTCAGCAATCTATTACTCCTGGAGGTGCAGGTTTTCCTCTGGGGAGCATCCTGCCAGCCTCCTCCAGCTCAGCCTCACTGGAGCATCAGGCAGGGCTGAACACACCCTGGCAATGCCACAGAAAGCTCAGAAACCTCCCCAGCCCTCCAGCACCTTCTGCAGCCCCGGGAGGGGRCAGGAGCAGTCAGAGCATTTGAGGTGGGGAGAAGCAGAGAGAAAATGGGAGAGGTTAGAGGGAGATGCATCTTTTATAGGGGGTGGCTCAAAGCAGTGCAAAGCCTGGCTGGTTTTAGGGGCATCTTTTAAAGTTTTCCTTTCCTGTAAAATAATGGGCATAGGTGCAGACTCAGATACAGTGAACATAACTATTGCCCACTCCCCCACCAACAGATGGGGGGAAGATCAATTTTTCAAASCTGTGCACAAGTCCTTTGCTTACTCTTACTTCTGAGTGTCCATGCACCAAAMCAGCAATTTTACCATTTTTTATCTAACATGGCTTAGTTAACACTGAAAATCCTGTAGTGGACAGTACATACCCCAGTTTAGGCTCCCAAACGAAGTTTTATTTTAAATTTATATCTACTGAAAATAGTTTACCACCAAAGGTCTTCTTCAGCTTCCTTGGTTTGCAGACCACATGACATGCAACATTTTAAAAACATGATCACAAATTTGAAAAGAGGAAAGAGAGGCCTGTTAGCTTTGAAACAGAAAAAAAAAATATCAGAAAAGCTATCAGAAACTTTCTGCGTGACTTAGAGCACTTCTATATATTTCTACTCTCCTTTGTGAAGGAATAGATTTGCTTTCTCTGATCTTACCTGGGCACCTACCAAGCTCCCATCTCTTCACATGTATTACCTTGTATAATAGGACTCCAGTCTTAAGCTGGGAACTGTCAAAAGTGAAAAAAATAACTAGAAATAAGGAACACAAAAACAATTATATCTTGGTGAAGTTGGGGAGGAGAAGGACCAAAAATATCCCTTTCCCCTAAAAACTCTACATAAGGAGTAAAGTAAGATCTTTATTTTTTTTTGTTTGTTTGTTTCTGCAGTTAGTCCAAGACTAGCACCTTAACATTTAACCTGTTTTGCTTCAGGACAGTGAAAATTACTTCCAGACAGCCAYGTGCAGCCGAGCTGCTTTCTGGTTGGCATTCGCACACCAGCAAAAGGCRCACAACATTTCTAAGGAAAACAGCACCAAACACCTAGCACCAACTTAGAAGATGTGGCCAAGAGAAAAAAAAAAACTTTACAGAAAGACAGTAAGTCTGCTTCATRAATTGTTCACAGTCCGGTGTGGGAGGGTAAAAAAGAAAGACAAAAGGCCAAAAGAGTGTCCAATTATTCCAGCAGACTACTTCCTTTTCCTGCACTCTTCAGATGCAACTTCTAGATCACAACCTAAAAAGGACTTGCTAACTGTTATGTGAACCCACAAAAAGAACTTATTGCAAGAACATGAACTTCTGTATATAAACGGCATCATTAATTACATAATTACCGACAACAAGTTCTTAGTCACAGTGCTTAACATATGGTTTAGTAATAGTGTAGCAAAAAATTTAAATTTTATCCCTTTCCACAGAGGATTTCAAAAGAGCCTCTCCACCTTCCAGCTTTAAACAGCTGTACCTGTCCCAAGGAAAAAGCCAGAGTAGTCCCAGAGCATCACCTGCTGCTCCTCTCCAAAGACAACCCCATCACTCACCTGAAGGACTGATGAATTTTCTACGTCCACATCAAGAAGTTGAAAGGAGCATGTTTCACTTCTTTTATCCATTCCTAATTTAAAGCCTAAACTGAAGGCAAACAGGACTAACTTTTTTTTTTAGAAGCATAATTTCTTTTCAAACTCCAGAAAAAGTAGAGTGGAACAAGGAAGGAAAGCACAACCCCAAGCATATTTAAAGTACTGCTCTGAAAGATTAAGGACATTTTCTGCTCTTGTAACCAAGGTATAATGTAGTTTTTCAAATTAGGCTGTGGCTGACTGAGGAAGCTGGTTATCATCTATGAGTTCTAATCAGATTTTAAATCTATTTGAAATCAAACATCTGAGGGAAAGATTTTTTGTGAAATAGAGACAATAATTTGCTTACCTTCCTTGCAAATACAACTGATGAAACAAAAAAACCCCAAGCCTCCATATACTATCATGCAACTTAAGTCCATCAGGCAGAATGCAGAAGAACTTGCCAAACAGTCCATTCTGATTGTGTGCAAGACACACAACAAGACAGAACAAGGCTGTAAAGCAGGTTTATTTATAGAAATGAGAGTGAAACTTGTTTTGACTTTTGAGGTGTCACCCTCATTCATAACTAAACCAAACCCAGGCACTGAAGATGATTTGTAAAATTAATACCATAAACTTAAAGATGTGAAAACACAAAGGAGAATAAGGTACTTTACAGTGTCATGCAATGATACTAACACTAAAAAAACCCAAAAAAAACCAAAACCCAAAAACCCCACCAACAAAAAACCCCAACTCACACAACTGTCATGAGGTTTCTCAATGTATATATTAAAAACATACACAGCAGAAGAATTGTTCCTACCTACCTGTTTACATGAAAAAAATTCCCAACACAAACCCCAGTGACACACAAGACTGCAGTCTGTGCTTCCGACAGATTAATATATTGTTTCCCACTGCTGAGAGCTGGTCTTGATTCAGTTAAAGCCTAAGCACTTAGGCTTTCCTGCTGGGAAACAAACAAGTCAAGTCGGTTTCAAGCATCTCCTATTAATACACAGAAACAATTCTCACAAGCCTGAAGGCAGAAAAGAGAAATAGTAGGCAAAGGCTGCACCAAACCATAACAAACTACAGCAGATCAAAAGGCTGCACCTAAGACTCACTAGTTTGCTAGAAAATTCATTGCAAAAGTCTATTTATTTCATGGAGGAAATCACCACTACCATCACTTAGTCAAGCGTATCTACAAGAATGGTTTTACATAATGGGAAAATTTTTACTGGCCAGAGGTTCACGGTGTTCTTAAATTTCCAGAAACTGCAGATGTGAAGACACTTCTGTTAACCTAAACCAAAACCAAGAAAAGAAACTGTGTGATGCAYGCTCCATTTCACAACACAGCTCTGCTTTACTGGCTACTGCTCCTCAACCTGCTCAGCACAGGAAAGACTCACACTCTGATATTAAAGGATGGAAATATGAACACTGCAAACAGAGGCAGCTTTTAGACTACCACCAAATGGTATTGAAACATTAGCTAGCACACTGTTGCCATTTCAGAGCTGTGACACTAAGAACTGAAGCAGTTTAAGGAAGCAGTTTTATTCTTGTAGAAAATTAGTGAGCCAGTCAGAATGTATTTACGAGAAAGCATGACACCATCTTAGTTCTTCCATTTTCACTTTACTTTTAAAAGCTAACAAGAGCACCAAGAATCATTAGGCAGTCAGTAATAAACTGAAAGGTGTTTCTTCTTTTAACATGGAAAATATGCTGCAACACAACACTATGAAATCCAGTTTACTCAAACAAGGTGAAGTAATGTGAATGCAGGAATCTTTCCCCAGTTTTCAGAGGGCTGATTTAAGGATTATATTTAAAAACCAAAAGAGTCAATTCAAAACATTGCACAGGTTATATTATTCTTCTTAATCTGCTCAAAATTACCAATTTAAAAATGCAGATTATATTTTAGTTGCTGCTTTAAAAATATTTTTAATGACACTTAACAGTAAGCCTTTTCTTAACAGAACTTTTTGAAAGCTGGTAATTGAATAAATATTTTGAATTAATGCCATGGATCACAAATCCACAAGTACCAGGACTACAGTTCTAAAACAGACTTCAAATTATGAGGCTGATAATAAACTAAAGCCTACTATGTGAAAAAGCACAGAGACCACATTTGTTTTAGTACCGAAGTGGTAAAATTCTATTACCATGACAGTGCAATACAACTTTCCCAGCAGGCCATAAGCATTCAGGGGGACACACATGATTAGAAGCTCAAAATSAGAGAGTTATGTTCATATTCTGCCAACCCTTACTGCTGAGGCTCCAATAACGCCATATCTGAACAACTGTTTCTGTGGTCCTGACTTTTTCAATCTGCTTTTGGTGATGCAAATCCTTTCTAAAGCATTCTGTCCTATTGAAACATTCTCATCCCCCCACAGTACATCCCAACATTCCATCTCACTTTTCCTCTCACAATTTACCTACGTCTTTGCCAGAGAAAGCCATGCTGATARTAACAGTAGAATGAATGAGAAAGGTCTTCTGACTCAAGTAACTACATGCTTCTTTCTAAATTGAAACCTAGTGATGGGGGCTGCCTCCACTGCACAACAGAACCAACCTGCAATTATGGAGGAAGAGGAAAAAAGCACACACAGAACAGAAAACAAAAAAGCACATTTCTTTCTGTTATCTGCCRATGCACTCATTCATCTGAAGGCCTAAATTCTACGCCTGGAACAYACAGACCGAGACCAGCAATGCAGCTGCACTGCTCAAGCAAAAAGCAACATCTCTGTCACAATTAGCACAGCGATCTCCTGGGTCCTCAGCATGGCTCCCAAGGTGTCCATCAGCTCACACAGAAAGCAAACAGCAGCACAGCTCTGTCTCCTGGGATAGCTGAACACTTTTCACCTGTAACTGGACTCTTGTGGTCAGTCTTGGCAATGCTGTGCTGACATGRACTTCACCATCTTTACCAACACATGGATATAGACCTCACCCTCCAGGAACTGGCAGGCTGCACTCCCCGTTTGCCTCACTAAAAAACTACAGSCAGAAAAATACTGGCTTCGTGGTCTGCCTCAGGTTTTCCACTCAAATCTCAAGAAGAAACACAAAGCTTCCTACAATGTTAAACATCTGGAAATCATGCTGGAGGAGCAAGCTTAATCGGCCACTTTGCAAGATGGCCCTGCAGAGCTCAGAACCCTTGGAGCTACTCTTGTAAGCTAAGGTCACACCATAAAACCCATTGCCTTGATTCAGATAGGAACATAACGGCAGAGAAACTTCAGTAATTCTTGTCTAATGCTTTATCTCCACATGGTACAGGGAAGAATCTCAGTATGATAACACAAAACACAAAACTCAGAGCAAATCAGAAAAAAAACTCCAAACAAAACAAAGCAACCACACAAAAATTAAAATACTAATAAAAAAAACCTAGACAAGAGATAAAGGATGAATTAGAAAAAGAAATCTTTGCAGTAGCAAGGAACAGCAGTGTTCCAGCCTGTAGTTCAGCCCCTGATCTAGGCCTCTGGTGATGAGAAAAAGGAGAGGATGGAAGCAGACAGAACAGCACTTCACCCCTGAAAGACTCCTGTTTCTGCAATGGAGACTTGTGTCTGTCCACAGTCCCCTGTCCACACATTGCCTACCAGCAAGGACCTCCAGTCCTACTATCCACAAGAGTACACACTGGAGACAACCCTGAAGCCTGCTGTGTTTAGACAGCCACCAGAAACAATTACAATTACACTTACACAAACAAATTGCAAGCAGTGGTTACTGATTTAAAATGTGTAACACTCCAACATCTATTGCCTCCATACATTTCTCCCTCATTCAGTATTGGCAGTAATCAGTTTTACCAGTTAACATAATGCTGAAAATTCAYCAGCCTGATTTAAATTCTCATACTGCCTGCTCTTCTGAAGTTAGTTGGTTTGGAGTGTCTAACTAGCTCTGCCACGGTAGTAGCAAACCTGTGATGCTGTCAGAGAGGACTGACTGACCACACTGGGTATCTGCAGAAAGAATGAGCCCAGACACCATTTATTACAGTCAGTGAAAGCAGATTAATACCCTACATCAGCTTGGAACAATGGAAGCTGAACCCTTCTAAATTAATTTACAGCCAATAGACCCTAACCTCTTTACTCTTGCAGTGAGCATCTGGATATGTCAGGCAGTGGCAGGGAAACAGCACCTCACAAGTCACTTGTATATAAACATTAAAGCTTTCTTAAAAACACTTGTATTTACAGGAAAAGGAGTGGAGACCAGGAGAACAGAGAGACAACATCGCTTTAAGGAGTGTATCGTATGGGCTCAGGGAGCTGTAACAGGGAATAAGGCCATACAGAAATGTTATTAAAACACTCACTAAATGCTCKTTTCTGTTTTATTTAATGCCAGTAACACTTGGCAACATTCTCTGATGCTTCGGCCCTGGTAAATGACTACAGCATTAAGACATTGTCTTTATTTGGTCTTCCCACCTCTTCTTTGGAACTTACCATGCTTGCAGTAGTAGAAGAAAAACAAAGACCCAAACCTAAAATCATGACAAAATCATGACTYGGTTTTTACAGTTCACTTCAAAACATCATACAACATAAAATTCACATTCAGTGATGACTTAAATGCCAGGTTGAAAGGTATAAAGTGGGTTCCTGTACTCTGCAGCTCTGGGCCTCCTCTGAGTGATGGAGACACACAATTTCATTTTGCTGTCAGTAACAGCATCAAGCCTGACACATAGCATCTCATCTTAACATCAGGCTCAAGCGTTTCATTTAATAACTCAAGACAGGCATCCATATTTATTATCAAGAGCTTTCCTGTACAGCAGTAAATTCTTGAACAGGTGCGTGGGACATGTACTCCTTTCTCAAAAGATCTCTGTGCATATCAAATCCTCTATTTATGCAAAATCTCATGTTTGATCATTTATCTGCTACTTAAAAAAAAAAAAAAACAACAACAACAAAAAACAGAAATAAGTTTCACCATCCCACTCATGTTTATTGGGGTGTATCACAGTCCTGCTCTTATCACTCCCTAGGCCTCCCCTCCTTACTTTCTTCACCAAAAAATAAACAAGACACATCCTCAATACACTACAATATATTGTCACTTTTTCCCTGACTGTTCTGACTACATCGTCTCTGATCAACATGCCTACAGGAAATGGTGTGGGATGCCATTTTGGCTGTAGGAGCAACAGTTATTCCTCAGCCTGGAATCCAAGCACTGCAAAATGCAGCCATCAATCCTATTAATTGCCAAATCTTGGCCTGTAAACAGAGAGTTTGTTTCCTAACCACTTGAAAGTCAAGGTAGGAGGGAAGAAGTAAGGCTAGGTRTTGTCAATATTTAAGTATCTATGAAGAGAGTGCAGAATACTATTAGCCTTGTCTCTATACACTATCCTGGACAACATTCAAATCAAGGATTTSTATTCAAGGTGACCAAATACAACTTTCTCCCTTCCTGATTCATTTCCACCTTCAGCTCTGGCCTCACTCACCAAGCCAATCACGGAACCGAACAATGGCAAGTTCACATTTGATATGAAGTCCTATGGCTGGATGACATCACAGCTGCTATCTTTTAATTACCCCTTTAAAGGTTATTATTAGCAAGCTCCTAGTTATTATTAGCAAACTGATGAAACACTAATGGCCAAGTCCTCTCACACAACAGCTTGTCCATTTTTCCACTTATCACATAACTGATAAGTTTTCCCATTTGAGTTATTCCAAAAGAGATGATTAAGACCAAGAAGAATCATCCCCCCGCCTATTACTTAAAACTGCTGTATTTTGAGGAACTAACAACATCTGACAATCACACATTTTAACCCCGGCCAAGGTTAGAAAGCCAACGAAGATTTTTGCAAACTTTTCAATTTCTCTTTTTGAAAACAGAAAATTGCATGTGACATCCAATGGCTCTCCCACACCACCTCAACAGCTGTCAAACTCATGTCAAGTCTGTTAAGCTAGGCTTTCAGCTGATAGATCAGAAATTATTTAAAATTTCCAACTCTAAAAAGTGGATTTTTGCAAAGTTACATCTTCTTCAGAAGAAAGAAAAGAAGATTATTCTCAGTTTCTTATGAAAAAATGCATCTCTTGCATTTCTTGCTCAGTGTTACTTAATGCTATCAAACCTTCTTTGCTAGCTGGCTGTTGTTACCTTGAGTCTGTAAATCACAGTAAAAATACTTCTACCTGTAATGAGAAGAGAACCCAATGGGGCTAACTCAACTGCTCTTGGCCAACACCATTTCTGAAAATGAGAGCTTGGGTTTTTTCCTACCAACAGCCCTGTGGCATAGGAGAATTCAAAGACCTCAGCAACCTCATTCCACTATCTTTGAAGTAATCCTACCAGCAAGGAGTACTTAACAAATTCACTTTTAATTTCGTTTGTATCTCGGCTCTAACAAGCGCAGTGAGAGTCAAGGGTCTAATCACAGGTGTTTAGCACAATTCCAGATGCCAAGGCATGTGCAGAGCTGGCAGATAAAGAGTTTAGCCATATGGAGGATCACATAGTTTTTAAGCATGAACTTCAGACCACAGGGGATGATCACCTGCCAGCATTTAAGGTATCAGTGTCTCTGTGTGTAGGTAACATCTTTGTTCCCTTAGGTTTCCTAAAGTCACCAGTCAGTCAGGGCTTAGGCAAAGAAATACCATCATGATGTGCTTAAGTTAAAACACAGCTCTTTGTAAAGAAATGCTAGCATACAGGGTAAAAGAGAGCATAGGAACTCAAAAGATTCATAAGAGTGGTTTAGCTGTAATGGTCAGCCTAATTAATTTCTGGATTTTTAAATCAAGTATTTCTCGAGAGTGGATTTCTTTAATGCYACAGTATCCCCATCTGCACGGCAGCAGGGCATGAACATAACAGAGTCAACACTTGAACAGATGAGAGAGCTACAACAGAGGCAGCTGCTAAAATCTAAATCACCCACACAAAAAGCATATGATTGATTCCTTCCATACCTCCTTCCCATGGTGACAGACTGTCTTTTTAGTATTTTATCTCATCACTTCAAACTGAAAAGAACCCCATACCTTAGCAAGTATTCCTGCCTTTGGAAAAGTGTGGTTTTTTTTGTTTTTTTTTTAATAAAGAGAAGTCCTTAAAAAGAAAAATACAGACATGGAAATAGTTCTAGGGAGAAGCCTGCTTCCATTAGGCATATTTATATTTCAATCCCAGCAGCACCACCTAATGGAGAGCTCACCAATTTTTCCCCTTCTTTAACATGACAAACATTTTAGTTTGAAGGTGTTAACCACTGGTATTTTAGCACATGGCCTAATTAATACYCTATAAAATCCATTTAGCTACAAGAGAAGCCAAACCAATTCTCCACAGACAATCACGGTCCTTTTTTCCACACACACCCACATTACATTCATATAGAAATTTCTTCAGTATGCAAGACATTTGTTTAACCAGGAAAGAAGATTTTAGGAAGATTTTAGTCAGAAATTTATAAAAAAACCCAAACAACAGTAAATGTGCAGCAGGACCAAGCTACCTTAGGCATGTTTCAACTTGCCCTCAGAACGCAAAACAGAGATGTCATTACCTCTAAAGCGTACAGAACATTGAAAAATTCCAACCATTGAAAAATTCCAACCTAAGAAGAAGTTTTGCGTTCCCAGGTTGCAATTCTGCTAGAAAACATGCTATGGGAGATGGGCAGCAATTTATTGTAAGCATCAATAAAGTGTGTAGCACGATGTCTCTTGTAAACTTCTATCATTTATCTCTTGCCAGCAGACATGACAGAACTGATGTATAATTGCATTCATAAGAAGCCAGTTTTTTCCCCTCGCTGCCTTTTGTCCTGCTTGTTCATTATATAAATCACAATTTTGTAAGTAAGGGTTCAACTACTTTGAGCTTTTCCAATTAACTAAGCATACGGACACTCCTGTTCTAGAGTAACTGTCTTTTTATGTGTGGTTCAGAGGACTTTCAAAGTCTGTCTGCCCTAGCTCAACTCAGAACAGTCAACTAATATAATGAGAATTCATGTTTTAAAAAAACCAAACCAACCAACCAACCAACCAA